>NW_005843000.1:23965-54385 GCF_000455745.1 Alligator sinensis | reverse complement strand
AAAATGCACTATTAGTCCTTGTATTATCTTAGCTGCAACCATGTTTTCTCACCAATGCAGGCAGGGAAGCTGGTCCAGTCTTGCAGCATTCCCCCAGCAGGATCCTTTGCTGGGCAAGCGGGGTGCAGCATGGCTTTTTGATCTTTCCAGGACTGCACACCTTGCTGGCAAATCTGCTTCGTTTTTCTGCTGTTGAACTGTGTGGCTTCAAAGCATTTTTCCTTGATGGCTGGCCGATTAAAGTCTGAACAAAACAGGGAGGAAAAGGGTGACCATCATATTACAACCGTGACATTGCCTGGCTCCTGCTTTTGGATTTGTCTAGGTGTGAAGACTTGTGTTTCTCGTAGCCCCGGCAATTAAAGGGCAATTCAATGAGATGGGCCTTAAGTGGTCAAACAGGATACCTAGAGGCATTGGTTACCAGACCGGTCTTTGGGTACTTTTTTTATCAATGGCACAAATTTGCAATAGCTTTTACTGGTGATGGTCAATTTACAAAACTCCAGACATACACTGAATGATTGAGACATTTGTAACCCCGTAGATATTGGACCATCAAAGCTTTCAGTTTTCATATCAAGCAGCTGGTGATCTTATCGTTCTGGGCCTTGCTATAACAAGCAAGCACTGAGCTATACTTACATCAAGCTGTTGTAATATGTGTTAACTATATATGTATATACTCTAATAACTAAAATACAACATATTAACTTCATATATGTGTACTAAAGAGTGAATCAGAGGTCTAAATCCAAAATCTAGCCAACAGGTAGCTCCAGCCCTTTTAGCCTGTATAGTGACAAGAAGACATGGGTGCAAACAATGCCGCGCAACAGTTTGGAGCAGCAAACAAAGACTCCCGGATGCAGTCTGTGCTGCGGGGTCTCTCTCAGTTGCGAGAAATAAGCTTCCTGCATTGGATTTAATCCAGGACACCGGGGCTAAGAACTCCTGCTCCAGAGAAACAGGCTACGGGATCCTCCATCGTCACATATGCTCGGGAGCCTGCTCCTGCGTCACGGTGGAGAAGCTGGCAGGGCCTGGGAGTGCCAAAGAGACGGGGCAGGTGGCTCCCGGGAGGTGGGCATTGCTTTTGCAGCTCCTGACAACCTCCACGGGGGCGTCCGTCTGCCTGTCCTCGGCTGAAGGAAGGTCACCAAGACACCAGCGGGGTAGCGAGCGGTTTGAAACCTGCATCGTGCCAGCTGATCTGCAGCCAGGGACGGGAGAGCCGTGGTTTCTGGGGGGAAGAGAGGAGAACAGGCAGGCACAGATGTAAGGGAGCGTAACGGAAAGCATGCATGGGAGTGAAGGGCTGTGGTCTGAAGGAGGGGGGCTGTGTTGGGGTGGGCGGGGGGGTGCAATTTCCTGGCTCATTAGAATCTACCAGATTCCTTCTAATCTCTTCGATCCACAGGTGTTAACGACCCTCTCTTCTTTTAATGGCCTTGATGTTTCCCCAATCAAGCTCTCTTTTCTTCTGCAATCCTGTTTGCTGCTCCTGGTCACGTAGCTCCTATTTCACAGCCCTGCAGCCTGGTTTTTAACTCTAGCTAAAAATATTAACTCCGGTACGGAAATAACTTTCAGCAAAGCACTGGATACACTCTCCAGATGCTCAAGTAGGCTAGATTTTGTTTTATGAATCAACCCTCTCCCCCGCCCCAAAAAAACCCAACTACCTTTTATTCTAGTGACTACATGGAACAACTTTCAACTATTATTTGCCTCATTTGTTGTGTTTTCTAGACATAATTTATGATATAGTAAATGAATGCATGTTCCAATAAGGTTATATGTATTTTTGCTTCTGTCTCAAACTGAGGAACCTAGTCTTCCACCCCTAGCATATTAGTAACACTTCCAGTTTCTTTTTAATTGGAGGCAAATATGCATTGTATAGACTGTAAGATGGATAGAAAACTGGCTGGATCATCAGGCTCAGAGGGTAGTAATCAATGGCTGCATTGCACTAGTTGGCAACCAGTCCAATCTATGTCTAGTTGGCAGCCTGTCTCAAGTGGATGCCCTGGGGGTCGGTCCTGGGGCTGGTTTTGTTCAATGTCTTTATCAACGACCTGGAAGATGGGATGCGGTGCACCGTCAGCAAGTTTGCAGATGACACCAAGCTGGCGGGAGTAGTAGATATGCTGGAGGGTAGGGCTAGGATTCAGAGGGACCTGGACATGCGGCATGAGAAGAAATCTCATGAGGTTCAATAAGGAGAAGCACAAAGTCCTGCACTTCGGACGGAGCAACCCCATGCACTGGGACAGGCTGGGGGGGTGACTGGCTGGGCAGCAGCTCTGCAGAAAAGGACCTGGAGGGACAGGGGACAAGAAGCTGAACAGGAGCCAGCAGTGTGCCCTTGGTGCCAAGACGGCTACCGGCATCCTGGGCTGCATTGGTAGGAGCGTTGCCGGCAGATCGAGGGCAGTGATTCTTCCCCTCGATTCAGCACTGGGGAGGCCACATCTGGAGTCCTGTGTCCAGCTGTGGGCCCCCCACTACAGAAAGGATGTGGACACATTGGAGAGAGTCCAGTGGAGGGCAATGAAAATGGTTGGGGAGCTGTGGGGCATGACTGGTGAGGAGAAGCCAAGGGAACTGGGCAGAAGAAAAGACCGAGGGGATTTGATTGCAGCCTTCACCTCCCTGCAGGGGGGTTGCAAAGAGTATGGAACTGGGCTGTTCCCAGTGGGGGCAGGTGACAGGACAAGGAGCAATGGGCTCAAGCTGCAGCAAGGCAAGTTGAGGTTGGGTATTAGGAAAAACTTTCTCACTAGGATAGTGGTGAAGCCCTGGAGCAGGCTCCCCAGAGAGGTGGTGGACTCTCCATCCTTGGAGGTTTTGAAGACCCAGATCGACAAAGCCTTGGCTGGGATGATGTAGTTGGGGCTGGGCCTGCTTTGAGCAGGGGGTTGGACTAGATGTGACCTCCTGAGCTCCCTTCCACCCTTATTGTCTGTGATTCTGTAATGATGTGGTGCAGGAATAGAAGTGGTATCATGGGCCAGTCACACAGAAAAGAAGACAGGAGCACAGAGGAGGGTCAGACAAGGGGCTTGAGAAGACGTGGAGAGCTGGAGAAGTAGGAGGATTTGGGGGGAGCCACGGCTAGCCAAAACTACGCACAGTTGCTGCCCCCAGAGCTCTGGAACGGGGGGGACAAGAAAGCAGCTGCAGGTGAAGGAAAGACAGGCAGAGACAGTGGCGCGAAACCAGCCCACGGGGAATATTAAAAGCAGAGCGGACTCAACCAAGACCCCCAAGAATGACTGTCACAGGCCAAATCCACCACTGGTTTCAGTGCTGATCCACTCGGCCTGGCTCCCAGAGCTCGCAAATCAATCTGGATCCAATGCCGACTTCTTCCTTGTGGAGCGGGGGGTCTCAACTAAGCTGCGGAGAAGGACACTTGATGGGATGGCAGGTGCTTTCCCTCAACCTTTCCCGAGTTTCCCTCCGCTGCGGTGCCAAGGCTTGCTATTTCAAATGGCAATAAAGCAAGCGGCGAGATAACAGCTCAGCAGTACGAGATTGAGCCTCACCCTGGGCTCCAAATGATTGATGGATGTTGTGAGAAGACCTGGGTAGCAGATGGTGCTGAATAGCATCTCCCTCCCCTAGCAGTGTCCTCTGGAGACAGAGCAGCTGTGTTTCTGGCTCTCTGCAAAATGCCTGTCATCCAGGAGATGGAAACGCAGGAGGGCAGCACAAAGGGAAAGGTCATTTCTGGGAACTTCCAAATCCAATGCCACACTTCGCGGTGGGTCGTATTTTATAGCTGACTGAGACAGCATCAGCTCTGCAGAGGTGCAATGTTGGCTGCGGCTTGAGGTTGGTTGAAAAACATTGTGTTCCCAAGATCTGCTGTAAAGATTGGGTGTGTGGAAAGAGCCGGGCAGGGCAATGCACATTGATTTATCCGCACCGAGACAGCCGGAGCCGCGGAGCGAGACAGGCTGAGGCACAAAACCTTGCTCCCTTAGGCTTTGGATCCGATTGTGCCTCTGTTTGGAGCAGGGACCAGGGCCGTTCAGGTCATGCCCATCAGGGACGTCTTCGGAGGGATCGCCCAAGTTGCTAGGGCAGGCTGGAATCAGATGTATCCGAAGGCCCAGTTTTCAAACCCACACAAAATGTTGCCTTTGAAATCATTGAATGGAGCTTGTCCGGTCATTCATGTATCTCTACCCAGTCCAAGTTCAATGTGCAAGGGGATACTCAGGTCTGAATGAATAAGCAAAATCTGTGGCATTCACACTCCATGGTTTACATGAACACGTGGGTTTTACCCACAAGTCACGACAAATTCCTAGCTAAGGATGATGTGGAGCGTGTGACGCTCTTGGGCGAGCGTGCAGGGTCCAAGGAGCTCGGTGCTCTTCGCAGCAAAGGGGGTGCCCCTCCTAGCACCCTCAGGGGCACAGAAGTGAGGCGAGGAGGATGCAGAGATGGCCAGAGCCAGCAAAGGCAGCATGAGAGCGGAAGCCTCCATGTAGCCTGGAAGTGGAGCTCCCCCCGACCCAGAGCTGTCCCAGGCAGCTGCAGGAAGCGCCTAGCCATGCCGGCCGGGATCTCGGATGGAGGAGGAGCCTCATGTCACCAGGTGCCACGGTGAAACAAATTGTGATAAGACTTAGAAAAGCTGCAATTGGCCAGTATCTTAATCCCTGGCGATATCTCAGACCCAGATCTCACAGGATTCATTTGATCTCAGGCGTATCTGCTCCCAGCAGGGAGGGCTGAAGGATGAAAGGGCAAGACGGACGTCGGGAGCCTTTCAGGAAAGATTCCCGACGACGCAGGGAAAGCTAGGACCAGCAGATGCAACAACACCTCGATCGATGTGTGTTTCTTAGCATCAACCTCCGAACCTGTTGGTTCAGTAAGTGGGATCCAAACCTGTTTCTCACATTGACTCGCACAATATTAGGGATCTATTTGGTAGCCGCGTTGGTCTGAGACCAAAAGAAATACAAAACCCTCAAAATCTTGGTTCAGAGGTGATGCCTTTTGCTATTTGTTAGTTGGTCTAAGAAAAGGTATCACCTCTGGACACAATATCAGCACTCTCAGGTGTGCAGACACCTACACGTGACTCAGATCAACCCAGAGATTTCCAAAAGGCATCCAGCGTGTCAAAACCGTGCTGGCCTCTTGTGGTCTGTCTGGGTGCTTTGCAACACAAGAATTGCTCAGGTGTTTTTCTGTAGTCCAAAAACCCCAAGTAGGGGTATTTCCAAAGGGTCTAACGAGGATGAGTTTAATGGGTATGCAAACCACTGTTCTTTGCCGTCTGACTAATCTGACCTGATGTACATCTTCCTCTGCCTGCTTTGTCCTGTAGCTGCATCAGTGAGAAGGATCAGACGTTTGGAAACCAGGTGATCCATGCAAGGGGCTGCTATTCTCATAGCCATCGTGTACCAATATGGGGGCAAATGCTCTTCTGGAAAAATCCTGTCTCTGCTACATCAGATCGAATGGATGCTGCTATGTCTCCCCTGGCTTCAGTCAAGTTACAGCAGGGACTGATTTGGCCTTATCTGTGGATATGAATGCAAGCCCTGAGTCCAGAAATTCCCGTGCAGGCGCCAAAGCTCAGCCGGTGTCAAGCCACTGAATTAGACGTCAAAGCCTTTCAGCAGCTCAGGCCCAGGATGGACTCATTTGCTCACGACTCTCAGAGCAGCGGGCAACAGCTCTGCCAGCCCGGGCCAGGGCACCTTGCCTATGCTGGAATCTCATCTCTATTGCTGGCCTGTGGTTGCACTTCGGAGAAAGGTATAAAGCCTTTGGGAAGCTCCCGGTCCACTGTAAATGTGGGAAGTGGGGATATTTCTACTTGATCCAGTTTGAGAGTCATTGTACCTCACTGCATGAGGGTGTCCCCCTCCCTCCATCCACCCCCCTGCAATTTGGATCCTATCCAGTGTCACTGTGGAGGCAGTGGGGTTAATTAGTGTAGCACTACTGAGATCAATTGTAGTTATTCCCACCAGCTGATGAGCAGACCTTGTGTTATGGCTGGGCCGGCTTGGAAGATGTGCCTCCATACAGAATAGAGGGGCAGAGGGCAGATTGCCATCCACGCTTGCAGTCAGACTCCTTTCAAGGGTCTGTGTTGCCCTTTCGATCTCCACCTGCTATTGCCAAGCATGAAACGATGGCTCTAACCTGGGCTGTGCTGCTTGGCGCTGCTCTGAGGGCTCGTGGTGTGCAGATCTACGAGCAAGTATTCATTTCCCTCGACACTACACAGCGCTGCACGACCCAACCTCTTATTCCCCATTGCGGCTTTCCAGCTCCATGCTCGCCCGCCTTCCTGGCTCAGCCCATGTGTCTGTCTTCCTGCACTGTCCTCATGAGCCATCTACGGGGCATCTTCCACCAGGTTTCACAGATTTCCTGCACAACCTGTCTTTCTAGAAAGTCACATGTAGTGATAAAGGGCATCTTTCTGGAGCAACTTTTAAGCAATCAACAGGTGCAAACGAAGGCAAAGAGGTGTTGAGCGCTGACAAGACAGCAAATGAATGCTGCGTGTCTAATCCCATCACTCCCTGGCACGTGTTTGAAAGCACGGATCCAGCCCGCTGAGTGTAAAAGCAGGTGTGGTGCCATCCAGGCAGATGGGCCAAGGTGTGGGGGGGAAGGCATGTCTTTAATCCCACCCTGATCTGGATTATATATATTTTTTAAAAGCTACCTTCCTGGCCACTCTAAGTAAGAGCTCGGTGCATCTCGGGCAGGTGCAATTCTGGGAGATGGGGAGGATGGATCCTGGAGAGGCAAAGAGAAGAGAGAAATAATCTTGTCTACAGTTATGCTTATGGCTCCCAAGTAGGCTTGTGCCAGCTCACTGACGGAGACTCGACCAGACTTGGTTTTACTGCCTTCGCCTTAAAGCAGTGCTTCTCAACCACGACACCCTGAGATGCTGCGAGATCCTTTCAAGGGTGATATATAATATTCACACCGGTGGTGGTGCCGATGCATGATTCACAAGATAAACCCAGAGACTTCAAATGGAGTCAAAACCATGCTGACCTGTTGCAGGCTTTCTACGTTCTTTGCAATGGAAGAATTGTTCTGTTGGTTTTCGGTCATCAAAAAAAGTGAGAAAAAGCTAAGAGCTGGCGTTTTCCAAGGGAGGCAGACACAGGACATCTGCCCTCTCTCCATGAAACTGCATGTGCAGAATGGCTTGGGGAAGGGGAACTTATTTGGAAAGCTTCCCAGGGGGTCATTTTTGAGACCCAAAGAGTAGCAGGGAAAGTAGGGAGAAGAACAGGGTGACCGAGGTGAGACTGTGTCACTGTGGGCCCATTCCTCATGACTCCTGCTCCATGGCTGTTGTACTGCCAGCTAACATGTCTGTGATGGCAGAGGGACCAGGGCACATGTCTCTCTGTGTGTTGTCAATCCCACCCACCAGGCGCTCGGCCTGGCTGGGCTTTGCCCTGGCAAATCTCCATTCCCACTGGTAGTGAGGGAGCAGGGCTTACAACCCTGGCATGAATGTGAAGGTGGCAGAAACACCAGGCTCTGCTCTCAGTTGCCCCAGAAGGAATCTGGACGAATGCTACTGACCAGGGTGAAACGGCTCGGGATTGGACCCCCAGCTAAGATCAGAGTCGTTTCCACTGAGCTAAGGAGTCAGAATGATTCATAGTGGCCAAGCATTTCCAAAAAAATAGGAGGTGAGAAAACGCCAGGCTGGTGAGCATGGGGAAAATGGGAGGCTCACTGAATGAGCGGTTTTGAAGGACAGGTCTCCTAGCGATGTCCTGCACTTTGCGTGGTCTCTCCTGCAGTGCAGCTGCCCTCGGACATTGGTAAGGGACAGTGTCCTGCCCACAGCGTCACCCGCCAGCCCACGAGCTAAGGGATGGGGCACTGGGCTGGGACTCGAGAGACACAGTGCTATGGCTGGCTCTGGCGTGCGTCTCCTGGATGACATAGAATAAGTCCCTTCTCCCCCTCGGTGGCTCTGTTTCCCCATCTGTAACATGGAGATCATGATCCTGGCCTGCTTTGGGATCTATGGATGATGAGTGCTATGGAAGAGCTGGGCAATACTGCAGGATCTCAGGAGAGTTGGGCTGCAAGGGACCTCGCAAGGTCATCTTGTCCAGCCCCCTGCTCAAGGCAGGATCATCCCTGCCAAACCACCCCAGGCAAGTCTCTTAAGTTTCCAAGCATGGAAAAATCCACATTTCTGGGCAGCTTGTACCAGTGCTTGACCACCCTTAGAGTCAGGAAGTTCCTCTTAATTTCCAACCTAAATATCCCCTGCTGCAGCTTGAGGCCATTGCTCCTTGTCCTGTCCTCTGCAGCCACAGAGAAAAGCCCATCTCCAGCCTCTTTGTAATCGCCCTTCCAGTATTTGAAGGCTGTTATCAGAGGTATGTGAGGACTGCTATCACACCGCTCTGATGAGGCCACGCGTCTCTCTCTGGGTGGATGTATTGTGACTCAGTACCCCACCGAGCCTGGGAATAAACCAGCATGGTCCTGTTCCTGGCAGCTTCTGGAGTCGAACTTGGCTGTTAACAAAGCAGTCGTCTCCCCTGACCTCCTCGAGGCTCGACGGACGGTCTTGCTGGCACCTCGGCAGAGGGTAGGGACCGCGAGGCAGAGCTGAGAGCCGCGCTGTGCTGATATAACTGCTTGCCAGCTGAAGCAGATTCCCTCGGTAATGCCAGAGCAACTGGAAAGAAGACATGCAGAAGGATGATTTCCTTAACTAAACCAGGCTTTCAATGCACCCAGATGGATGGCAGGGGGCTGGACGTGACAGCTGAGACGCTGCCCTTCCTACACCCTGCTGGGACAGGGAGAGTGGTACTGAGCACCCCCTACTCCCATGGGCTCGAGTGGAGCTCAGGATCAGGCCCTGGCTCTGAGTGCCAGAGCTTTGCTTGCTGCTGTGGTGCCCACTGATGGATTTGCTTGCTAGCTTTCTCGCTAGCACAGGAGGGAACACCGTCACCGCAACTCATGGCTCCTTGGGGTCGCGTGGGTTCTCCAGACCGCTTCGGAGAGGGAGATTTATGGCCCCCCTGATTGCATGTAGCAGGACCAGGCTATTTGCTATTTCCTTGCGTAGTGAGAACCATAAATAAGAAAGTCCCAGCGGCTTGCAGCTGCAGCCTGGTAGAGGTGGAGGAGAAAGGCGGGGGCACATTTCTGACGTGGGAGCTGCCCTGAGCTCATCCCAGCCGCTCCAGCTACAAGCCAAGAGCTCAGCAGGGAGGGGAGCGTGCGGAGCTGTTTGCTGCCCCCATCGGCACGAGGCTCGGGCTTTATTCCCCTGCGGTCTGGCATCACGCAGCAGCCCCCTTAGACTGGACCAGCACTTGGCAGACCTACAGCCACAGGTCCCTGCCCTGAGATGTTTCCATTTTAACAGCCCGATCCACAAGCTCTGCTCACCCGCGCGCTGATGTGGAGAGAGGGTTGCAGCAACAGGGACGATGCGGCAGAGCAAAGCAGGGCCGGTGCCGAGTGGCGGGAGTCCCTGTGCGGTCTTCGGGCCTTCTGGGTCTCGGCTCTGCCTCCGAATGGCTACGGTCTCGGCAGACTGACCCAGCACAGGACCGATGTGGGGGAAGAGCAGGCACCAGGAAAAAGAGAGAGAGGGAAAGACATCAAGAGGAGGAGGAGAAGCGGGGAAAGGAATGGATGAAATCCCACAGGGAAAAGAGAGAGACATGGAGATCGACCAGGGGAGCTGTTCCGGCTTCCCGGGGGCAGGTCACCTCCAAAGGGCCATGGGAAGGTGCAAGCCGGAGGCTGCATCAGCGAGCGGTCGTGAGCCTGAAATGTAGCATGCCCCCCGCCGCGGCCGCGGGCTACAGACACCGAATCAACCCGTCCCAGGGAGGGGGGCATCCAGGGTGTCTGGGGCACTGCAGGGAACTGAGACGAAGGGAGCGTGGGAGGGCGGTGCTGGGCAGGGAGGGCCCCAGGAGTTCACACTGCCTAGGCCAGGTTTGAGCCTCCCTCCACTCCAGCGGCCCAATGGATCTGAATCCGGGTAACCGAGCTGGGAGGCATCAAGCAAAGGGGCAAAACAGCAGGGCCAGGGAGCTGGGACCCTGCCTGTGCCACCCCCAGGCCTGGCCCTTTCCCATGGAAGAGGATGACCCAGCTGGGACTGAATTAGATGCAGAAGAGGCACAGGTCGCAGCACCCGCTGGTCACTGCCTGGCGCGCCAAGAGAGCTACGCCAAGCACGCTTGGTGCTAGGGTCACAGCCATGCCCAGGAGCTCCTGCCCGCAACCCAGCCCAGTGTGCTGCACGCTGGCCAAACGCAGAGCAAAACGCAGTCCCTACCCACATGACAAATGACCTGGCACGACGAGAAATACCCGACGAGCAGGGGAACGAGACAACCCAGTAGGAACGTCGACTGCCAGCTCAGGGCGCCGGCTCTTGTGTACACACGCAGCAGCAGGGGCAGAGCTGGGCACCCTCCATTTCAAACCCACCCGCTTCAGAAGTGCTAGGCAATACTCAGCCGGGGCGCCATGGGGTGCCGCGCATCATCAGCACTGTTCGGTGTGCAAACGTGATCCACAAGACAAACCCGGAGATTTCAAACAGGAATCCAGCCTGTTAAAATCATTCTCTCCTGCTGTGGGTTTGCTGAGCTCCCTGCAACACAAACACCGTTCTAGTATTTTTCTGTAGTCGAGCAAGGAGTAAAAGCAAAGAGCAGACGTTTTCCAAGGAGGGGGGTCTGGAGCCTAACACGGGGGTCTCAAGTCTAGAAAGGTTGAGGATCCCTGCCTTAAGCCAATATCTCTGCTTGCACATACCTGCTAGATCTGCTGTTCCTCCTATATGTAACGGCATGGGCTTGGAAGGGGTTGCCTTCTCTGTAGCAGGGGCACGGCCTCTACATGGGATCTCCCGAGTGTCTATTAACAACCTTTGCAGCAGCAGAACATTGGTCCCCCTCCTTTCCCTGTGGCAGAGTCGGTTGTGTTGCCTGGTGCTGTGTCAGGGTTGACCGTGGTTTTGCCAAGAAGCTGGACAATGGGCTTGTCTGGGCTGGTTTTGGACAGGATTGATCCTGCCTGGGGCAGGGGGTTGGACTAGATGTGACCTTTGGAGGTCCCTTTCAGCCCTATGATATGATCAACATGTGGGCAGCACGCACAGAAAAATATACATGTGTGCGCACTTGCACGTGTGTGTATGCACACGTATGTGGTGGGGTGCACATGTGCGTGCATGTGCATGCTGTATTGGAGCGCTCGCTGCGCTGGAGCACTTCAGCACAGGGCAGCAGGCACGGAGCAAAGCAAACCCAGCACCCGGAGGCTCCAGGTTATGACATCAGATCTCAGTCAGATCTGGGCCATTGAGAGAAAAACCCAGGGGAGCCCAATTAGAAAAGTGAGGAGTACGGTGCAACTCGTCAGAAGGGCTGAGGAAATTCCCCAATTAACATTCATTAATGGTTAACACGGTTACCGATTCTTTTTACTGCGTAGGGCAAAATATGGCCCAGGGGCTGGATGTGGCCCGCCAAGCCATTCTATCCCGCCCCCGGGGGCCCCCCCCAAAATAAAAAATTAATATTTATCACCCAAAATTAGAAAATTAATATTCATTTGCTCCTAGCTGCCTGTCAAAGATGACAGGAGCCAGGGCCAGTAGGACCCAGAGGAAGTTAGTAGCAGGACCCAGCAGCAAGGTCTGCCCAGCCCTGGCCCCCCAACCAGAAACCCCTGCCTAGCAGAGGCTTCTGGCCTGGGACCATGGGGCTGTTCCTGCTTCCCTGCACCAGAAAGGGAAATGCGGCTTTCAACAGTTTGCCAAAACTCGGTAAGCGGCCCTTCGCCCAAAATAATTGCCCGCCCCGGCGTAGGGGCAATAGAGGGAAATCACAGGCTGTAAAGGACCAGGGCATAGGTGGTCTGGCCTAACGGTGAGACCAGCGAGTAAAAGCAAGGACCTGGCCCCGGGTCACAGGGTCGGGGCCACATTACCAAAACCAGAGGGAAAACCCGGGGCAGAGTCCACAGCACAGTCCAGGGTCTGGATCCAGGGATCAGATGCGGAGCACCAGTCTCAAGGACAACCCACAGGGTGAAGTCCAAGAGGGGGGCAGGAGCCAGGAATAGATCCACAGGGAAATCCAAACCTGAAGTCCAGAAACAAGTGAAAGCAGGGGTCAGAAACCATGAGGCTTGCTGCAGCAAACCCAGGGCCCCAGGCGGTGCTGAGGGATGAGTAGCACTCCCAAACCAAGATGCTCACTGCTCAGAAACAGGGGCAGAGCTCAACAGCTCAGGCTCGCTGTCCATGTGGCTGCTGCGGTGCTAGACCCGGGCCAGCCGGCCTGATCAGTCCCTGACATGAGCACGGGGAACAAAGAGCAACAGGAAACGAAGGGGCCAGGACCACCATGGTGCTTAGGCCCTGCTGCATCTCCAAACCCAGGCCCAGTGGGGCACTTCTGGGTACAGGCAACCTGCACACCCCAGCTGCAGGGACAACCTCTGGGTGTTATACACCCGCCCAAGTCCCCCATGTGTTATATGCTGCTAGACTCCTCCTCCAACACCCAAGTGGGATCTAGCATTTTAAATGCGTGTCCCAAAAAACCCGGTAGAAGCAGGTCCTGTTTTGCCACAGAGCTGCCTGCCCCCATGCATGGGGTCAGGAGCAACTAGGAGGGTGGGACGGGGGTCAAAATCAGGCCCCGTGTTACACCCCCGAAACGCTGAACGCAGCACCTGAGTGTTGTGGTCTCCTTGCCCCTATGCGCAGCCCAAACCTTGCTGCCGAGAGACTGGACTGCCTCTTCAGCCCTGCCACCGGTGACCTGCGAAACCCGACGGGGAGATGGTCCCAGGACTACCCAAGAACACGCAGCCGTGCCCCCTTCTCCGGGTTTCCAGCAGCCTGGCGCTGCGTGACACCGATCCACAAATCAGGGTGGAGGTGATGATCCTGAAAACTGAGAGGGCAGGAGCAATAAAGAACCAGGCTGCGATGTCAGGTCTGGGATGGGCTCTCTCTCTTTCCCCCATCAGAGATTTAAACCCAGCTAGAGCATTTCTATGGGGTTTGGAGCCTCCCAGTGCCCAGCCTGGGTAATCGCAGGTAAGCGTGCCCACAAGGGTTATTGCAAATCAGCCCCTGCTCCTCCTGCCTTAGCCAGGGGTGCACAGCTGGTCCTGCTGTGTGACCCCTCCTAACCCCTTCAGCTCCTTTTCCTCAATAGATGATATTCCAGCAAAGTGCTTCCAGAGCTGGGATCCAGGCACATGGAGGGGTGGTATGCAATGCCCGTTCCCCTTCCGGCGTGTCCTTCCTTTGCAAAAAGTCACTGCAACTGGCCCCCTGGCTGCCTCTGGGCCACGCTGCCCTTAGCCGGACCCTCGCCTGGGATCGCAGGTAGATGGAGCAGCCGCCCCAGGGGAGCGACGGGAGCCCTTGCCACGCGGGCCATGTGGAACCGGGACCCGGGTCCACGGCTGTGTTCATCACGGTGGCCAGGATCCAGAAGCATCCTGCTGTGTCTGGCTGGGTGTGGGCAGGCAGCAGAGCCCTGGGAATAAGTCAGGACCCCCCGGCACTGCAAGGGCAGGACTCAGCCCCTTGCTGCAGGAAGCGTGGGCTCTGCACGCTGAGCTGCCTCCGTTTGCTGTGTGGACACAGGACCCATGACACCACTTCACAGGGTCCTGAGGCAGCAGGACCGTCTGAATTGAGGACAGGCTCAGAGCTCAGAGCAGGGAGGGCAGCCAGAGAGTGCTGAGCCCAAATCTCACACCCCTAGCCCTTCATGCTCTGCTGGATTTAGCAAGAGCATGACTGCCCTGCTCCCCACCCATCCCTGGGGTTGACAGATGGGGTTTAATCTCTCCTGGCCTCCATTTCAATAGTGCCCCATAGGCCAGCTCCAGTCAGCACTTGTGGCCACAGCACCCAGCCAGGTGAGGAGCAGCTCACACCGCAGGAGGGTGCAGGTTTGCTCTTCCACGGTCTGTTGGAGAAGTAGAGGCAAGGCCTCTGGAAAGACATGCATGAAGGGAGGCTGCAGCTGCCTGCCCCTGGTTTCTCGTAGTCTTCTCATGAGGTTTAATCAGGGCAAGTGCAAAGTTGCACTTAGGACAGAGCAGTCCCATGCCCTGGGACAGGCTGGGGGTGACGGGCTGGGCAGCAGCTCTGCAGAAAAGGACCTGGAGATGACAGGGGGCAAAAAACTGAACAGGAGCCAGCAGTGTGCCCTTGGTGCCAAGAAGGCTACCGGCATCCTGGGCTGCATTGGGAGGAGCATTGCCGGCAGATGGAGGGAAGTGATTCCTCGCCTCTGTTCAGCACTGGGGAGGCCACATCTGGAGTCCTGTGTCCAGTTGTGGGCCCCCCACTAAGGATGTGGACACATTGGAGAGAGTCCAGCAGAGGGCAACAAAAATGGTTGGGGGCTGGGGGACAGGACTGGTGACGAGAGGCTGAGGGAACTGGGCTGATTGAGTCTGGAGAAAAGACTTAGGAGAGATTTGATAGCAGCCTTCAGCTCCTTGCAGGGGGGTGCAAAGAGGATGGAGCTGGGCTGTTCTCAGTGGGGGCAGAACAAGGAGCAATGGGCTCAAGTTGCAGCAAGGGAAGTTGAGGTTGGATATTAGGAAAAAACTTCTTCACAGGAGGGTGGTGAAGCATTGAAACAAGTTACCCAAGTCTCCATCCTTGAAAGATTTTAAGACCTAGGTAGACCAAGCCTTGGCTGGGATGATGCAGTTGGGGATGGTCCTGCTTGGAGCAGGGTTGGACTAGACGTGACCTCCTGAGCTCCCTTCCAGCCCTCGTTGTCTGTGATTCTATCATTCCAGTAGGCAAAAAGCTACAGCGAAGGGGCAGGTGAGTGATTGCTCTCAGTGCCATCTGGGGAAAAGACAAGAAGAAATCAGCTTCCTTTGCAGCTAGGCTGAGCAGCTCTCTCTAACATCTGCAGGAAGGTCTCCCACTCAGTATCTATGGCCTTGAGCAGCATGGACTGTGCAGTGAGACATGTCCCAGAGATACGTGGCCTCTGACCTGGAAACTCCTGAGCGTGTATTAATATTTTATCGAAGCAGGACGTTGGCTGCTGTGACCCCTCTGCTTTACCTGTGGCAAGTTCAGGTGCGATGCCGTGTGTTGTGTGAGGGTTGACAATAGTTTTACAGAGAGTTTATATGATGGGTGTGTCGGAGATGGCTTGGATAGGGCTCATCCTGCCTCAGCCCTGGCTCTTCAGGTCCCCTCCAGCCCTACTTCTCTAGGTTTCTATATTTTTGCAAGGCTGTGATGCGTATATGATAAAGCCGCTGCGTGACCCTGGTGTAGACAAGTCTTCAATTTGAGGGTGTCTTGTTGCATGTGCTACAGGATGCTCAGCCCAGCCTGAACAGCCAGCAGATTGTCCTTCAGCCTAGCTGCATGGGAGGCCATACTGGTCACAAAGCTGCTGAGACTAGGCAAGGTACATGGGAACACACCACTTACACTTCCTAACACCTCCCGGGACACGTCATGGTTATGGACTGTCCCCAGGTATCATCTGCAGGCCTCATTGCAAGCAACAGGTCATCTTCTTGTAGCTCATAAAGATATTTTGGAAGCAGGTTTCAAGCAGCTTCCCAGAACTGAGTAAAGGTGGGAGCTGGTTGTTTGGCTATGTTGTGATGCATCCCAGACTTCATCTGAGACCCTGCTTAGCTCCAACCACAGCATGAAGCAGGGGAGCATCTGCCTACCTGCTTCCCGAGAAGGATAGCACAGCACCAGGCATTCATCCTCTGATCCAGTCTCTAGGTCTCAAGGCCTCAACTTGCCCCAGGAAAAACACGACCCGTCTTTCTTCCCCCCACATCTGCCCTCCTTTCTCTTGCTGGCAGAGGCAGTGCCGATGCTTGCATGGTCAGACAGGGCATCAGTGTCCCTGTCCTGGGAGGCCGTGCATGGATGGCCGTCTGCTGTAACAACTGCTGCCTCCAGACTTTGCCAGCCCACAGCTCTTCGCAGTGTGCTCTGTTGTCCGGCCTGCTGGGGCACTGGGAAGTGCCTCCGAGCTGGTGGAGCACTCTCCAGCTTTTTTTGTACCTACGACAATAAAAAATTGAGTAGGAACCATCTTCAACCTGCCTTAACTGCTGAACTCAGGCTGCAGATCATCCATACACAGGGCTGGGAAAAGAAAGGAGTGCAAATGGGGGTGAAGGACTTGGCAGGACTAGAGGGGTGTACTAAGGAGGAATGGAGCACTCTCCAGCTTTTTTTGTACCTACGACAATAAAAAATTGAGTAGGAACCATCTTCAACCTGCCTTAACTGCTGAACTCAGGCTGCAGATCATCCATACACAGGGCTGGGAAAAGAAAGGAGTGTAAATGGGGGTGAAGGAGGAAGGGCTGTTTGGAGGAAGTGGAGAATCAACTTTGTGACTTTGGGCTTCTGTCTCTTATCTGCAGCTGGTCTCAGCTTTGGTTGGATTGCCGATACGCTCAACGAACTATCCCACAGCTTAACCGCAAGGATTACAGAGCTCTGCCATTCTGGCTTTTTCCAGAAATCTTCATGTACTGCCAACTGTGGAAGCTCCTTTATTGAAGATAAACCTCTGCAGAAACATCTGCCTGGGATGGGTGAGATGCAGCAACATCTGCATCTGGACTAAGGGAGATGGACTGAGCAACTCTCAAAGTCCTTTTCAAGCCCATGGTTCTAGCTTGCTCCTGGCAACACTCTTCATGCAGATGTGCTCCTAGGGGCCATCTCCATGGGCAATGTGTCCTCATGTTCCTTGACACTGAAACAGGGGAAGCACCGTTGCCTGACCATCTTCCCCAAAGACACCCCAAAATCTAGCTGGGCCTGAACGTGGCAGGCCCTGCTGGCCGTATTTGCAGTACTGGCGAATCATCTAGCATGGAGGGTGCACCTACAGGTGTCTCTTTTAAGCAGGATTAGCCTAAATGGCCATTTTAAAGGCACATTAAGGGCACGTTTCTACACGTGTCCGCCCTTAATGCACCTTAAAAATGGCAATTTAAGACTAGGTGAGCCTAAATTTGATACCAGCCGATAGTAAATTTAGATGTGAAGAGCTAAGTCGCATTAGCACATGTGTAAACATGTTAATGTGCATTAACATGGTGTGTGTCAACGGATACACACCGTGTTAATGAACTAATGCAACTTAGCTATTCACAGCTAAATTTAATGCACCTTAATGCGCATTAGTATGTTCGTGTGTAGACACATGCCTAAATCGCTCTAATGCACCTTAAGCAAAGGTGTGTTAAGTTTAAGCACGTGTAAATATGCCCGGAGTCTCTCACTTCCTTAAGGCTGGTCACCTGGCTTTCACAGCGGCTTATGGATCGCATCTTTTCTCCTTCCTTTGGTAGTGAGAGAGTGATGGAGCAGCTATGATGGTCCAGGAATTGAGAGAGGCAAGGATCTCTTAGGGTGATCTCCTTGAGGGAACCAGCTGCACAGTGGAGATGGAGTTAAACAAGCTTTTGAATGGGAAGCATTCATCATCAGGTCTGAGCAGTAAAAGCCAGCACAACATAGCATAGTAAAAGACAGTAGGAAGAGGGAGGAGAGAGAAATCCCTAGGGGTAGAAGACAAGCAATTAGCAGAAGAAAAGCCGATTAGCGGGAGACAAAGCCTACTGGAAGGGAGGAGGGTCGTTCTCACCTTTCAAATGCAGGAAGAAAGGTGAGCAAAGCTTCCTCTTTGGCTCCTTCTCCAAATTTCTGGCCCCTTGGCTATATGACTTCCTTCTGTTTGCGTCTTAGCCTGCGCTGCCCTAAATGAGCTCCGGGGGTTGCTGCTGCTCCACAGAGCTGGAGCTCAGGGTGCAGGGCATGACAAAACTGCCGTCTTTGAAGGATGGGTGATGCATCCTGCTGCCGCACATCTAACCTCGCAGCTGATTTCCACTCCTGTCCCTGGTTTTTCCTTCTAGTTTTGGTCCCCAGGAACCAAGTTGTTCTGTGTTCAGTGGCCTCCTTCTAACAACAGAGGGAAACTTATAGTTTCTGGGAGGGCCTAAGCCCAAGGTTTCCTCTGTGTAACAAATAGGCCTGTGTTTTAACCTTTTCCCCCCCATCTTCTGCCCCACGTAGGGATTCACACGGTATCCCAAAGTCCGACACTTTAGCAGTTTGCAAGCACTGCCCTAGGTGAATGAGAATCCTGGCTGGTGGGGTTTCTTTGCAAGAGGTGAATGAGAATCCTGGCTGGTGGGGGTTCTTTGCAAGGGAAAGCACAACAGGTCCCCAGCGATGACAACTGCAGAGACTTTGTTAGCTGCACTTCCAACCACTTGCAGATCTCAGTGAATTCATCCTCGCCGTTTCTTTGATCTCCCCTCATGTTTCCAGCTGTTGTCTCCCGTCTGTGGAGAAGCCAGATGAGGGGACCAGAGCCCAGCCCAGCAAGTCCCCACAGCTCTGGGGATCTGGCCGGACACAGTATCTGGGGGAATGTGTACCCCCTGGCTGGGTCTCAGGTGACTTCTAAACAAATTGTCAGGAGTGTCCCAGGGAAAAGGGCTGGATGCTGGTGAGCCTGTGAAGAGGTGACAAATCCTGGTAGAGCCGTGGTTTGTGCACCACCATTTCACAGGACTGGCTTGCAGGGACTCAGGGCTAAACAATTTCTGCCCCCTTCCTGTACGCTCCTTGGGCCTGAGGGGCACCAGCACCACAGGACAAAAGAAAGGAGCAGATTAAGACCTGTCATTGGGAAGGCAGGACCCCAAGGGCAGGGAAGGGGCACTTTGGCAGGCTGTCATATTTCCTAGGAAAGCCAGATCTGCAGCTTAAACTGGTGTGTGCGCTGGTGGGGAAGGGGAGATCCCATGGGTGTTCAGGAGGCTTCTGAGCAGACAGGAAGGCTCGGGTGGGCGGGCAGGAGTCCTGTTAGAGGGCAGCACCTGCATAGCCACTGACAGACAGGACGTAGTAGGCAGCGTCAGAGGGGAGGTGATGTCAGGGGGACACCACGATTTTAGACAGGTGTAAGGCCGGGGCAAGGATCAGCTGGGACAACCGCCTGGACTGTCTGTACCTGCTGGTGGGAGATGACCACCGCGTTCCTCTCGGCAGTATCACAAGGGACTGCTTTCTGTGCCCTCGTAGGAAACCTGGGACAGTTTCATGCGCTGCAAGTTGTCCTCAAGTGCAAGGAGAAAGTGCTGTTCCCTGAGAACCATACCTTGATGTTCTCACTAGGCCCTTACAACAGATGGGACGGCAGGAGAAAGGTCTGGATGCTGGCAGGGTCCACAACCCCCACCCCACCTCCCAGCACGCCCACCAAGAATCTTCCTCCTTATCCTGAACTCCTCAGGGCTGTTTTCCGAGCCGATCGCTGCAGGGAGAGATGTCAGCGGCTCAGCAATCTGCACCTTCCAGCCCGTGCAGGGGCTTGTGTGCTGGGCACGAGCATCTAGGAGCTTCCTGGACACGAGCACATCTGCCCCTATTCAGAATCTTGAGGTTCCTGCCCGAGGAACTCAGATCTCCATGCATTTATGCGTAGCATTCAGAGCATGCTCATCACCAGTTTCTAGGCACGAGAGAGAAGCAAGGCTGACAATATCCAACCACCCGCAGGTGAGGCGACACACATGGGAGAAAGACAGGGCACACCGAACCCAAGCTGCATTCTCCAGTCCCTACTTCTGCCCCTTCACCAAAGGGGGACACACAATCACGTCCTGCCCCTGAAAGCACTGCCAACCCTTTTCCCAGTATGCAACACCTGACCAGGCTGGACGATTTGTGGCTGCAAGGAGGGAAAGGGTCAGTGGAGCTTGTGCGAGCTTCTGACCAGTTGCATCTTTCTGATTTGTGCCCGTCTTGCCAGGGAGCTGGGGCTTTGCCTGGGTGCCCAACCTAGCCACGTGGTGGTTGGATGACATCTCCTCTTGCTGTGTCCCTGAGCTGTTTTGGTCCCTCAATCCACTGCCCTAGGAGAAAGGAGCTCCCAGGGTCTTTGCTGGGAGGAAGGACTCCCGGTGAATGGGGGTGCTCTTATCCCATGGGGGGTTTAGATACCAGATACAAGCATGTCTGCAGGCTAACCTTGCTTTACTGTGTTGTGTGTGTCTGAGTGCAGATCCTGAGCCTCCTCGCAGCTCAGGTTGGATTGTTTCAGACCCATCTCCACAGGAGGGAGCAAAACGCATGAAGGCTGCAGGTTGCAGGCACTGTATTGATGTAAATAACAGGTTTCAATTTGTCCCGAATTCCTGGCTGTTCTACCCTAACCCCCCCACGTTAGCAGCTCAGTGCCTGGAGCGCTCTCTACCTCTGCATTTTGGGAACCGAGCAGCACTGGGCCTGAGCCTCAGCCCTCACGCTGCCCATTCATCTGAAAAATCATTGATTTCTGACTGTGCCTGACATTTGTCATATCACGAAGCTAAGCTCTCGCACAGCCCCCGCGCCATTGCAACAGGGTGCCTGAGGCCTGCACACTTAGAAATCAATGCAAAGACATGTTTGCAGTCTTAGATCTTACCAGAAAACGTCGGCTCAATTTTTATGCTCAATTTCAGCCTACTTAAAAAGTCCGTGATACATGCTTGGCCCGTCTTCTCGCTGTAACATCAGGCTGTACGTTATACCCATCCTAAGAGATTGGATAATTTGATTGTGTGTATATTGAAGCAATGCGACCCTTGTTGTAAGCGTTCTTCTATATAGCTAGCATATTGCAACTCGGATGGTGAAATAGTTTAGTCCACGCTTGCTTCCTTCGTCTACTGATCAAAAATTTCTAAACAGCATGACCACAAGTAGCATCAAAACTACTCCAGTAAGCTCGAGGGAGGGGAAGAAAAACCGCACGCCGCACACGTGGAGACTAGCTACTACGAAGAGAACGTTTTATTACAACACTTCATTCAGCTAAGTCCACGTAATAATACATACAGAAAAGTGCAAATTCTCAGTCTGCATTTATAATACACCCTAATATCTTAAACGGAAAAAAAAAGATATAGGATAGGTAACAAAGACAGGTACAGATCTGAAACTCTAAGGGTCTACATCAGGAGCACAATGCTACTTCAGATATCATGGGTACTATTAGAAGAATCAGCTACTGAGCATGCAAGGGAAATAGCTGAATATGGACCTGGAATCAGGATTAGGCTTTCAGTATCCAGGCTTCACCATGTCTCCTTCCCTTCATTGGAGCAGGAAAAGCTCGCCTGCTTGTAGCAGGTGCTTCTTGAAGTCATTCAGACTTACAGGCACCAGGAGTGCTGATAAAGGGAGGAACTTAAATTTTAGGACTAATAATTTCCCTTTTAATGGCAAAAAGATTCCCCAAGTGGCAAGAACCAGGAGCTAGGCTTGGAAAGGGGGCAGGAGGAATCCCCCTTGCTGGGGGGGGACTGCTGATCTCAACCTGTGACCCTCGCCATGCAGCTGGGGTTACGACTGCTGTGCTGCACAGTGGTGTGGGGAGCGTAGCTCTGCTACACAAGCTTCACACACCACCCTGCAATGAAACTACGCTGGCTGTGTCTTGGGCCCCCCATGTATTACATCAACCGATCGCCTCCGTATCGAGAGAGAAGCGTCTTGGCAAATGATCCTACCACCACAGCCACAGGCATTTCCTAGATGGTGTCACAGCGAGCAGGTTGTCCCTGGTGAGGGCACGCAGGCACCCTGTGCTGTAATGGGCCTCTGCCCGGCCAGTTTTAGGACTGGGGCTCACAGCTTTAGGCGCTCAGGGGTTACTTTGCTACTGTGACAGCAGCAGCTTGGCTGTGCCTGAAAGCAGCAGTGACTACGCCAAAGCTTGTGCTGGTGCTGGAGCTTCGAGGCCACATCTGCACACAGTGAGGGTGTTTTTCTGAAACACCCCTTTGGGATCAGGGGTGCCAATCTGAATGCTCTGATGAACACCACAGGAGGGTAGCAGTCTGGCACGTGTGGAGTGGTATGAAAAGGGACTGGTCCTATTCAAGTACTGCAGAACCAGGGCTAGCAGTGTTATAATGGCATCCTGCCCGCAGAGATGCAGGGACAGTTGAAAAACCAGTCTCGATCAGCCCTTTGCGGGTACGGGGACCCTCACACATTACTGCTGTCCCAGGCTGAAACAAAGTTAGCTGTATCCTGCATCCTCTGTGCTAAGGGAGAAAAGGCTCTCTTCGGAGCCCACAAAGGAAAACTGGGCAGCTTGCTAAACTCAGTGCAAAGCAAGTGAGTTGCTGTTAATGGCTTGGAAGATCGATCGAGCGTAGAACTACTTTATTCTGGCTCCTGCCCTGGGCTGGTTTCCATTTATTAAGCTCCTACATGCTCATGCACAAAGGCCTGAGGTGCCACAAACAGCTTTACATTTAACGGGGCATTCAGCATTGGCCTGATCTTGTCGGCCAGACCCCAGTACGTGATTCCCATTCACACTTTACTGGGTCTAAGAGTGAATTCTGGTGGGTTCAAGGAGGTTGAGGAGAGCTTAAAATTAACTGTATTCTATTTATTCATTCCCAATTTGATGGCAAAACAACACACCCGGTGCACATAGAGCAGGGGAGTAAATTCTGCTCTACAACCGACTGGCAGGTTGTCCGCGTTGCATCGCTGTGTTGCTTCCAGGCAGGAGGACCTACATTCAGGAGCTTTCTCTATCTGCTCCTGCCGCAGCTAGAAGTACTGCCCAGTTATGGAGAGCAGCAGTGTGAACCCCACTTGAAGTGATCAACAGGTCTTGATTTTGTTTCTACTGAGTGAACAGAACATCCTGTCCTGAATGAGATAGGGGCCTAGACGTAAGTACAAAAGGTGTATTATAAATATTTGAAATTGGCTGGCAATTCCTGTGCTACTGGGGCCATCTCCTAGTCCCATGGGAGCCAGGGGGATTTTGCCAGAGAACTAGAATGAGACAGGATCAACCCCTCCGTATGTAGCAGTGCAAAACAACCCTCCCCCCACCCTCAAACTTATCAAATGCCAAACACAAATCACTGGCTGTCATACAGCTGCAACATGAGGATTTCCTCTACACAAACCCATTATAAAAACAGGAAAAAGCGGAGTCAAACATCAAGACGAAACCAGAAGGGGTTGATCAGCTCAAGGATCGCTCCCCTTCTCACACAGTGAAAACAAAAGCTAGTAAGAATAGTCCACAAGTCCAAAGCACTTGGAAGCACAGTGGCACAGCAAAAGTTACTCGGCAGCGAGGTAACAGAATGACATCATTTCACAGTAACAAAAGTAGGGAGGTGGTGATGCAAAGGCAAGACAAAGGAAAAGTCTTCCTCCAATGGAATAGTATGGATACGTCAAGCATTACAGAGACATCAGTGGAAAATACTGGTAGCAGCAATTTGAACAGCAATAATTATTATACCCTTAGAACACATTCATCCTGGAGTCAGTCGCCGACACTCCCAAAGCAATACTACTTCCACGCCGTACTGCTCAAGGACGAAGGGAGGGGGGTGAGCCTGTGAATTAAGAGAACCAGATACTCAACTTCTCAGATTTGTTAAGGCTCAGCCCCCTCCATGCCCCTACCACCCCAATTTTTAATCTTTTAAGCATTTAAGACTATATGCACTAAGATGTTTCCATCCTCTATTAAGCGGATGAGATCCAGACCACACTTGGCTAATGGGCTCCTAGGGAAGTAGATTTGAATGTCTATCACAAAACAGCTTTCTGTTGTGTTTAGGACATCCAGCTAACTGAAAGTGCAGCCCTGGGGCCTGATTTAAACTGGGAGAAGTGCTCAGCTCTTTGCCAGAGGCACTCAGTTTTCATCAAGCATCGGCTACGCTGTATGCAGAGCTGGCCAACCACATAACACAACGCTATTTGCTTCTTCTGCAATGTTTAGCTTTGTTCATGCCACACCAAAATGAGTTGTTCTCTTCCGAATTACTAAATAGATTAAAACCCCAGAGCGGTTTGAACCTACTGCCTGCGAAATGAATGGCAAAAATTCCACTCACTTCAGCAGGGCCCGAATCTTTTCTTCTATGGAAATTCAACACCAAGCGGCAAGCTACAGAGGATTTTCTCCCATCTCACGGGTACCTCCCGCCATGCCGTGCAATATATCATGAGCGCTCAAGATCAATTGCTTTCACCCATTTGCCTCCACTACAGCAATCAAATATACAAAAAAACAACAACAAATTACCCTTTTTGGCATTACAGACATTTCACTCAACGGTGCAGACAGCTTGGAAATCACTTTTCTCTTGAAATAAAAATAAATAAATATTGCTTGTAAATAAGAACTTGTGCAACACAGACAAAACTTCCTGCAGTATGCGTACATTCATATACAACTAAAATACTTATTTACGGTCATAGTGCAAAGCTTCGGTCAGCATGAAATATCCAATACCCGCACAGATACACGGTACTCTTTACATCCGCCTAGCTGAGAAACATGTGGTGCCATTCTGCACAGCCCTCTGAAGTCCAGCTATAAGGGTATAATAAGGTGGAGGACACAGTCAAAGATTTAGCAACAGTGGCAAAACATTGGTTTAAACTGAAGTGCCTCTTGGGCTACATAAACGTGGCTATACACCCATTTAAAAGTAGCTTCACCAAAAAAACCCGGAGGAGTCTTATAGCCATGTTTAGGCAGATGAAGTACACGGGTGTTTTCCGTGTCTATTTGATCTAGTTACTTATTTTAGGGCCGTATTGGCTAGGAGTCCAGAGCATGACTATCCTTATTGTGAAAGGTTTATAAATCAGTGATTTAGCGGTCGATTTAGTGACCATCATGATGTGGCACCAAAGGAACAGGCTAAGCAGTAAACCCTTTTTCAGGTGTTAAAGGAGCTTTCCAAAGCCATCCTACATTCAGAACATGAAAGGCATGTTTTTCTTAAAGGCTACTTTAGCGTTTTTAACTGGTCTCAACTGGGATTAGCAGTATCAGGTTCCAGGCAGAGCAGAAGGGACCAGTTGTTAATTATAAGTAGTAGCTAAAAAACTTACAATAAAGTGATTGTATAGGGAGGATAGGGATGCAGACACCACAAGGGGTTGGCCAGCAAGTAAAACTGTAAACCATGAAGAGGAGAATGAGTAAGGGGGTCATTATTCACAGCCCCAGTCTCATTTCCCTTAGTTCCCTTTCTCACAAATAAGAACAGTACAGGGACAGCACAATTTAAAGCAGTTATATGGAAATTCCCCCAGGGTTTAAGTCTCTGTATTCCCAAGACTTCTTTTTAAGTCTGCCTTTTAAAAAAACCCCAAAACCCCACATGCTTCTCATCTCAGATAAGGACTGAGATTCAGAAAACTGGAGGATGTTTATGAAGTGGATGAAACCTAAATGGATTAACATCATGCTCAATAGACCTTTGGGGGCTAGAATGACTAATTGAATCCCAAAATATAGTCCAATTTCTCTCTCACGTGGAAGCCCTAGGAAAGGCACTGTTAGACCAATCAAAACCAAGCTGCAAATAGCATTGCATGGATTGCCACTGTTGTTTCACTGTCAAGTAAACATTTCCTTAAGATACACACAGGAAGAGATACAATGCACCAAGAGCACCTTTGATAACAGAAGGATATTTAAATAGCTACAAATTATACTGTAACCACTTGCCTAAACTAGAAATCCTACTTAGGAACTCTATTTTATCATACTTGGTAAATTAAGACCTGTAACAGTAGATGATACCTACACTCACACCACAGCTATGAAGAAGCAGGCTTCTTTTGTCAGTCTGATGCGATCGCTTATTCCCTTCCGACTAACAGAGCTTTCTGATGTAGTCTTTCAAACCAAAAATTGCTAAGGTATTTGAAGTTAGGTGAACATGAAACCCAACAGGCTCAGGCAACCATAGGGTTTAGCTGTCGTGACCCTTCTGGAGTCCTTCGTTTTAAAGTTAATTGCTTTCCACTAATGCAAATGTGTTTTTGGTCAAAAGAACAGGAAAACAACATCAGCTCCTTTCAAATCAGTCAGGCAGGCTTGCCTTTTTGTAAGAAAACTGACAAAAAGATGCTACTTCTTTATAGGTCTTAAGAATTTAGCCAGTTAATAACACACACATATATTAAATGAATGCTAAATGAAGGTCTTCTGTTCTTGGTTTCTTTGTTCCACGTGATGCAGTGCAAGGAGTCACTTCTTTAACCAACCAGAAGCAAACTAAACAGAGCGCCAGATCAGTCCATTCTTACTGGGCTCAAGGAAATTCTCAACCAAAGCTTCAATGAGTTTCTGTAGTTGCTCTTCCAGAAAGGTTTTGTCACTAGAGGGAGGACATACGAGAGGACACGTTAGATTAATACCGACCTAGCCAGAATGGCAGCTCTACACTAACGCTGCATTTTAAAAGCCCCCGCATTTTCTGCAGAAGCTTCTTGCCATTGTTTCAGTTTTGATATTTCTCCTTCCTGGATTCCAACACTTGAGAAGTTTGGTCTGTTTAGCTTCTCAAAAAGAAGCTTAAGGGGTGACTTGATTACAGTATATAATTACTGTCGTGTAGATCTATTACCATCTGCTAAAGAGCTTTAAGCAGAGCAGACAAAAGCCTAAGAACCAGTGGCTAGACTCAAAGCCATACAAACTCAAGTTAGGTCTAGGCTTTTGTTTTAAACAGTGAAGGTGAATATAATCATTGGAATAAGCTAACCAGGGAAGAGGTGGCTTCTCCATCTCGTGGTAGCTTCAAATCCAGACTGGATGCTTCCCCAAGGCATGTTTTCAAAACACAAAAGCAAGTTATTGGGAGTAAAATAGGTATATGTGGGAAAATGTGTGGCCTCTAATACGCATGCCAGACCAAATGATCGAATGGTCTCTTCTAGCTCATATGAAGAAATCTAGTTTAAAGAAAGCAGCCAGGGAGCCAAAAGTGGACTACATCCAGCAGGACGGACTGCTTCTTGAGATGCACATCGCTCTCACCTGATTCCCACTGAACTTTACACTGTCACTGGAATTGGGGCTAAACCCAGTGAGTGCATCCACATGTGCAATTAGCACGTAGCAAAAAAAGCCAGTGCAGTTGGCACTGGAGTTTATTTCTCCTGGGGGCAGTGTTTACATGTATGCCTGGGACTGCAGCAGGTTGAGCCTGGGAGGAGAAGCCCTGGGCTGGGAGCCCCCAGGGTCAGCCTGCCTGGCCAGGGCTGCTCCACCCTGGCTCAACGTACTGCAGAGAGGCTGGCTGGGGCACAAGGGTGCTACAGCGTGGGGCTAGCTAGCAAGCAGTCCCAGCATTGTAACACCCTCATGCCCCAGCCAGCTCCGGTCACCATCCACGTGTGTTTCAGCATATGCAGCTACTCTGCTGTAGGATAGGACTTGTCCCAGGCAGTACTATCCTACAGTAGTTAATTAATTGACTGCACCCTAATATGGGCACACACGTGGACAGTGAGGCCTTACTGTAGAGCAAATTAGTCTGTTCCGCAGTAAAGCACACATGTCGATACACCCTGTCTGTTTTTATGTGGCAATGGGTGGTACTCATTTCAAACTGCTTTGGTCACCTTGTACTAGAGCTAGAGAGGCACTGCTTGTTCTTTACGTCACCCCTTGAATACAATATTTAAACATAGAAACAAGTAATGCATTCCAGTTGCTATTCTGCTTCTGACTGTGACAATGAACACTGCTGCTTAAAAGGCTGACTTGTTACTTAACCTTGTTACAACAGAAATCTATTAAAAGACAGTTCATTGCAGTACCTCTCTATATGTTAATGAAAATCTGTTAACTGGAAATTAAAATATATCTCCAGATTTGGAGACCTCACAGCAGATGCTCAAATCTGAATTTAGGTGCCTTAAGTAGTCATATTTTGCACATACAACGTATCCATAGCTCCTCTTGCCCCTGTGGGGCACATGTGGGCATATGGGCACTTAGCACCCTGGGGGAAAAAAGTGAAAAAAAAACAAACCAAAGTGACTTGTGAAGGCCTGTTCAACTTGGAAAAAACAGAGGTGTTAACAGTGAGTAATGAGATCACGCTGAATTTATTATTTTTGCCAGAAATTTAGACTCTATAAGGGTTTGTGATGACCCCCTTCCCTCCCCCCAATCACATGAGGTTCCACGAACAAAGCCACTGACTAAATTAGCTTTTTGAGAAAGGGGGAAGAGACAAATCAGGATGCCTGCTGAAATGGGAAGAGTGCCACGCAGGGCAATTCAAAGCTATGATTTCATTATCTGCCAATGTAAAGGGTAGGAACTCCTGAAACAGTGGATTGTGTCCTAGGCTGGATCCAGACATGCAGGCACATACGGTTTGTGGCACCGCAAACCTCTTTGCAGTGCCACAAACCGCACACCCGGCACATTAAAATGTGCCCCGCACTGCAAATTTGCAGCAAGGGGGCGAAATTTTCTATGAGAAAATCCCGGTAGCAAAAAAAAGCCACAACAACCCCCCAGCCAGAAAAAACAACCAGGCAGCACAAGCCACAGGAGTGTGCGCTGGCAGACATGGAGGTTTGGTCCTCCAGGAAGACACTGGCTGCCACTCAGAGCATCTCCCCACCTCTTTCTGTCCGCCAGCTGCTCCAGCATGCTAGGAGCCGAGAGGAGTGGGGAAAACGGCTGTTCCCCTGAAGTGTGGCACGTTCCCCTGCATCAAACCCCACATGCAGGGATGTCTGCAGCAGCAAAAAGCAGCAGTACAAATTTGTGCCGCTGCTATTTTTGCTGCAGCAAATGCATGCCCCTGCATGGGGGGGATGCGCCCCAGCTGCTGGTTGATGTTCTGGTCAGTAGATACACAGTTTGACTGAAAAGAAAAGCCCTTCACTCCAAAAGAAATGGATAAAAAGTTATTGCAATAACAGTCGCCTGAATCTCATCTCTCCAGTTGCTCTACTGCTGAGGCAATTGCACTTTGTGGTCAGGTGTGTGCATGCCACTGGCAATTCAGAGTACTCAATCCCCATCCTGAACCCCATTTCCCATGGGGAGAACTCTTCCCCCTTTCCCTTTGAAGAATGAGGGCCCCTGACATATGTCCACTTAATGGCGCAGTGGGATCTGATCCCAAATCCCAACAATCATGTATCCTGCCATGCCACCCGTGCATGGTGGGAGGTGCGATTTTGGGACTGGACAATCAGATCTCAATCATGCCATCACTATTTGATGCTGCAGGAGGAGCCAGGGATCATAACCCCAGCCTCCCTTTACACTGGCCAGCTGGGTTCTGGCCAACAATTAGCTGATTGCTGGCTCTGGCCCAGGTCTCAAGCAAGCTCCAGTGCAGTCACAGGGCCAACCATCAGCTGACTGTCAACCCCAGCCATAGATTCAATTTAAGGTGCCACACAAACCAGCAATTAAAAACTTTCTGCATTGTATATGGAAAGTTTTCATGAATCGCTCCCCATTTTATGGGTGCACGTGTAGCACTTTGCCCATTTATGTCACAATGAGCACATTAATCACAGTATAAATGTAATGTGTAGAGAGGGCCTGAGTAACATGCAGGGCAT
Source organism: Alligator sinensis (assembly GCF_000455745.1). Taxonomy (NCBI): domain Eukaryota; kingdom Metazoa; phylum Chordata; order Crocodylia; family Alligatoridae; genus Alligator; species Alligator sinensis. The sequence goes on along the minus strand of NW_005843000.1, from coordinate 24,855 downwards.
GTAGGACATGGTTTGAGAAGTAGGGATGTACACCCACTACCCTACATTTGGAAATATGGTGCATTCAAGCAGAGAGGAATAAAGTGCAAAGATGTCCAACTCAGCACATCTAATACAACAAAGGGAGGGAAAACCTCACCTTTGTCCGGGTGGAGCACACATCTCCGCATAATACTTTATCTTTGGTTCAGTTCCACTTGTGCGGAGAGTGGCAACGCAGCCGTTCTGAAACGTGAAGGTGATCATCTGACTGTTCTTACTCGCAGGCAGAACCTAGGTGGTAGCAACAACAGCAAGAACAGTTTAATCCAAACATTCAAACACACACTTGCCACCTAACAACATTCAGTTGTATGCAATACATGTTATCTGCAACCCCGCATACAAGTGGCCTATAAAAGCTGTTATAGGGTGAATGTATTAATCACATATAACATGGTATATTCCATGTTAAAAGGGTGTAGATAAGATGCTTACTAATTAAAAAAAACCCAGAGCAATTTTACCAATAAGGCTAATATCCTTTAGCTTTACCATCAGTCCACTAACCACAAGTACTATCGTGTTCCTGAACTATAGCTAAACTAACTCATGGCTTTTTTCCACTTATGTTCACAACCTGAAGCTTCATAAAGCAATGCCTATAACTACTATGCAAAGGTGATATCAAAGCTTGCCATGAAGTCCTATTTCATAGATTTCATAGACATTAGGGCTGGAAGGGACCTCGGAAGATCATCAAGTCCAGCCCCCTGCCCAAAGGGCAGGAAGTCAGCTGGGGTCATAGGATCCCAGCAAGATGAGCATCCAGTTTCATCTTGAAGGTGTTCAATGAAGGCGCTTGAACCACCTCCGGTGGCAGGCTGTTCCAGACCTTGGGGGCTCGGACA
>NW_005843000.1:3995-20197 GCF_000455745.1 Alligator sinensis | reverse complement strand
CAGGCAGCCCCCACAGCCGAGAGCCAGGGGCTCCATCTGCATGGAGCCCGGAACCAGGGGCTCCGACTGGGTGGCCATTTCTGAGGTGCCAGAGGGGGGGGCCGCAGAGCCCGAGGGGACCCTCGGGGTGCGGCGCGTGCCCATCCGTGTCATGCGGATTCAAAAAGCTGATTAGGGAAAGCAAGGGGGCTTTTTGATGATTAGGAAACTTATTTTAATTCAAAGTTAAAAGAAAAGCTGCAGTAGCTTCAAGATAATTGGAAGAACCTGACTGTTCAAGGTTTTACCTACTGATGCTCTGTTTTATCACATATCAAAAAAAAAAAAAAAATCAGTGGAAGATAGTCCAGTTGTTTTAAGAAGGTGACCCCGGTATCTATAACTCAACTCATTTTGCATGCGAACAATGAAGTTTATGCCCGAAGCATTATGCATCTTTCTGCATTGTGAAAAATACCTTTTTTACCCAATTAATTCACAGGCTAATGACCACAATTTTGAGCCATTAGGTTAATCCCCCCCATCACATGCAAGTACCATGTAAACTCACTGATTTGTTATTAAGCTGGCTGCTATCATAGCCAGTGGTCACATCCCTTATGTGCAATATATTAAAAGGACCACAAGCCTTTGGATAGGATTTTGGAGCATCAAAATTCCGAAGCTTTTCAAATATCCTCTTGATAGTAGGAGGGTCATAGCACAAGAAATAGGAGGTCTTTGAAATGTGATATCCATACCTGCAAGGAAAGACTCTCTCAGTTATAATGCTTTGCATGCTAGACTTATGAAGGGAAGACTCATTGAAATGCAATGTGATCTTTCATAGCTATGAGAATGTGGGCAGTGAATTTGGATCTTCCAACAGATTTCATTGTGCAATTCAGAATCCACACTTGCATTTCAAAATATTTCCAACCTTTGTTTTTAAAGGGCTTGGACAATATAAAACAAAGCATGATTAGCTCAGTCCAATGGAAGCAAATGTCACTCTTCAACCAGAAGTGGGCACCAGCAATGAAGCCCAAAATATAACAGCCCTCCATCTTTACAAAAGTGGACTGAACGCAGCAAAGACAGAAGAATAGGAATTTCATATTGCCAACAATACAGGATCCCTTTTGGAGTCTGGAAAATTAAAACTTGAGTGAAAGACCTGATCCTTGTGTTACTATCCTCAGAGCTCCAACACCCAGGCCATCTCTAGCCTTCCTTGGGCCTCCACTCTCAACACACGTCCACCCGTGTCCCTTTCTAGACCTAAAGAGCAGCCCAAAGGGTTGCCACCCCACCCCTTTCTACCTTTCTGATTTCTAGTCAGGCCTAAGGAAATGAGAGGTGAAAAGTCTTTCCAACAACTAAGCTGCCCTTGCCAATGCTAATTTTCCAATCTCAGTGTGTACTGTGCTGAGTCCATTCTACCATAATCTGTGTCTCAAAGAGCGATCTCAGTTCAGCAGTAGTCAGAACAATGGCTGGAGATGGCAGTGAAAGGAGATATGCAAAATCAAAGTCTAATTCAGAAAAAGCAAGTGTCTTTGCAAGTTCAAGGGACTTCTACATTTCCCTTTTTAGAACATAAACTCCTCTGGTGTCTGTAGGAGACCCAGCGTAATGGGACCCCAGTGCTGAACAGACATCTGGGTACACGGAACAAACAGTAAGGTATGACTGAAATTGGTGTTGACCAAACACTGCTGCCATGTCTCTTCTCAAGAAGAAAGTCCACCAGCCTCCTTTGACCTACGAAGCACAAGTGACAAGATCTCCATCTTTAATTAACTGCTGTAACGTGGAATACTGTATCTGGTCACATGTACTTAGTTTTGTATAGAGGACAATACCCTATTGCCAGGTGGCTGACATTGTTCTGACTGGGATAGTCACTGGTCATGCAAAGCTCTGGCAAATTATAAAAGGAAAGTAGAATGTATTAAATAACAAGAGAACTTACAGTTCATAGATCTCAATTAATTTCTGCGCCAATGTTAGGTTCTTGGTTTCCAGGTAGGATGCCATTTCAGCTGTCACCACAGCTGCACTCACGCCATCTTTATCCAACACTGAAGTGCCACACAGGAAACCTAGGAATCAAAAGACTTATTTTGGAACTGTATAGAGAAAAGCTATGCTGTTTCCATTAGTTTTACTTGGGTAAAGCTTTAACTCTAAATACTCGTGATGCATCCAACATGTGTCCAACAATTGTCACTGTATTGATGAGCAGGCACATACATCTGCCAAGAGAGCTGGCCAACAGAAAAGTCATGAGCTGGAAAGATGTATGAAATTTAATTCCAGGCTAACAGAAACCTATACCTTCTACTATGTGAAAATCCCTTCTGATGTCACATGAGCAAAATACGGATCACAGTCTGAATCCAACCCACCAAAGGATCGTCTGGCCTGCGGTGGGTCCCTCAGTCCCACTCAGCTGAGGCGCAGCCCGGGCCATGGTGTGTGTGGCCAGTTCTGTCACCCCCAGGCACACAGTGGTGTTGGGATGGCACAGAGGGCAGACTTGCTTCCCAGCAGCCCCAACGGTGGCTCCTTCTGGCTGCCACTGCCACCAGACCTGGTCCTGCTGTCTGGGCACCTCAGTGAGTCTGTCTGGCACTCGCCACCACGGGTGGGACCTGCATGGGTAGGACACACGGCTGGGCGGAGGGGATGGGGCTGCGGGCGGGCAGGAAGCTGTGTTTGGGAGTGGGCTAGGCAGGCAAGGTTGAGATTGCAAGGCAGTGACAGTGTGAGGCTGGGGCTGGGGCCCAGGGCACAGCTGCCATCCACTGCCCACACAGCCCTGCAATGGGCATGGGTTCCACGGGCAGGGGCATGTAGGGAGCAGATCGCAGCTCTGCCCCAGGCCCGTCCCGCTCTGTCACTGCCCAGCAATCCCAGGGTCTCCATGGAGACCAAGTGGGACCCGCGCGGGCAGGGTGCATGGCCAGGTGGACAGAACAGGGCACGGGCAGGCAGGGAGCTGCATCTGAGGCCAGGATCTTGAGACAGTCACAGCACAGGGCTGGGGCCCAGGGCAGAGCCACAATCTGCTCCCTACGTGCCCCTGCCCGTGGAACCTGCACCCATCACAGGGCCATACTGGCAGCAGATCATGGCTCTGCCCCAGGTCCCATGCTGTCACTTCCCTGTGATCCCACCCCACGATCCTAGCCTCGCCCACCCCCCCCTGTCTGCCATCACATTCACCCAGCCAAGCACAGAGCAGAGGCACTTCGGGAGTTTTGGTGAGCTATTGTACAGGGGAGGTAGGGAGGAGGCAGTGCTGACCCAGCCTGCGACAGCTCACCAAAACTCTCCATGGGGCCCGCGGGCCCTAATAATTGCCCACCTCCATGCTAAGCAGAGACGATCTGTGCAAGTACACTCTGTGTGCTGCAGAGAGAGCTGTCTGTGACCAATTCAGGATGGACTAGTGCTGTTTAGTCAGTCAAGGATCTAGGTCCCAAATTAGCATTGCCAATTAAGTTGTTTTCAGATCTCTTCTAAAACGTAAGAGTGTAACCCTCTTGAGGTCACTATAAATCTCTTTGCACTTAGTATTTAAGTGTAGGATGTTAAAAACAGGCCTGTTTCTGGTCCAAATTTCATCTTGGATAACTGTTTTATGCTCCTCTTAACCCCACTTTAAAATTTAATTAGATATGTTGCTCTGTACTGCCTCTGCTCAAATCATATACTGTCATGTGCCACTAAACATCCGACATACGGAATCACTTCTGGGGCTGGAGTGCTGCCTATATAAGTCCTAATAAACCTTACAGGATTCTCAGGAGGCTTTACTTAGTTGTAAATCGCTTGGAGCTCCTGAAATCAAAAGGTACTATAGTGAAAGGCATGAGTGCTGGAAGTCATCTAATGGAATGAAAAATGTTTTAGATAGCACTTTAGAACGGTTGCCGACTAACAGACTGGAGAGTTGCAAAAGAAACCTTAGGTATGCTAGAAACATTTTACGGAAGAAATATTCCCCTAGAATTTTCTGAAAATCCTAGTTACGATTCTTTTTGCTTTAAAAGCTACTAACCATTAAATGATGGGCTGGTCAGAGCACATGCACACAAACACAAACGCACGCACCTCCTTTTCTCCCCATAAAGCAGTTACTCCACAACTGTATGTGCTCAGGTTCCTCGCATCATATTGCTCTAAAACATTTAGTACTGGCTGCCGTCAGACAGAAGATATGCGACTGATTTGATTGCCCGCTAGCCAGATCCAGCACGGAGGTTCCTAGGTGCCTGACCAAGAGAGCTCTGGACTGGGGAAAGGAACTTAACACAAGAAAGTGTCGGTGCGGGTCTAATTAGAAAGGAGAGCTGGCTTATGTTCTACTGGTACAGTTTGCTCTGTGATGACAAATCAACTATCAGATGCCTACAAATTCAAGGGGAAAAAAAGGCTTTAAAGTGGACCACGTAATATAACAGTAAATCTAAAAACATCTTGTAACTGTTAATGCTGAATTAAATTGAACACAAAGTCAGTGACTAGTTCTGTATGCAGAAAATAGGACATTCATTATTCCAAGATCCATTACAATTGTTATCAAGTGAGTTGAGGAGTAAACATTATAGATAGATTTCATAGATTTCTAGGGTCGGAAGGGACCTATTAGGTCATTCAGTCCAACCCCATGCTCTGGGCAGGAAAGAGCGCTGGGGTCCAGTAACCCCAGCCATGGCCTCCAAGATAATTTTAGTTCAATTTTGGGCCTCCAAGACTACTCACTTCTGACAGGGTTTCTAGTTACCTGGTCAAAAGTTTAGCAGTGACAGAGTCTTTGACCCAACCAGAAGATCTGAAGTGTGCCCCCCCCCGCATTTATTACAAGTAGCTGGTTGCATCTTTTTGAAGGCAAAACATCCACGCTAGTAAGCAGAATAGCAGAAAGAATGAGGGGGGGAAAAGATCTTGTTGGATACCGCTTCGAGCCAAGACATGTAAGAACACTGTTGTTTCCTAGCTTTCCCCATTTGAATAATGTGATAACACAGCATGCACTGTTATACCTACCAATAGACTCTTCAAATGAAAAAAGAACTTCTTTTCCATTGTCTAGGAGATCTTTCACTCTGCTTCCAATCCATTTAAAACCAGGTAGTGTTTCCTGAAAAATAAAGGGAGGCCACCTCACATGAAACCACCACTTCTTTTTATCAGCACAGTAGTCATAGACAAAGGGAAACTGTGTAAGCAGCAAATGTAGCACTTTTCTTTGCGTATATCGAGTTAATTTAATAAAAGATATCGCCTCTACGAAGAGCTCGGACTTCCATTCCAGAAAGCTTTCTTGAACAGAAGCCATAAGTACCAGGGCAGGGAAGTTAGAAAACCTCCAAAGATAAAACAATGTATTACGGGTTTCAAGATCAATAGCACCAAAGACTACTACTAAATCAAACAAAGTTAAAAATAATGCTAGTTTAAGACTTTACAGTGAAATCAATAAAAAAAAAACCTTATTCCAAGCTGTTTGTGTCAATTTACCAGATTTAAACACAGGAAAGTACAAATCAAATGAGTAATGAAGCCACGGCAATGTCTACTCGAGGTCAACATTCAATTTAGAGATTATGAATCCAAGGTAGGATTTTGTGAAATCGGTTTGCAAAACAAACAAATAAAAATACCCACAAAGGAATATGAATAGTAAACCTAGGAGTAAAAAGGGTTTGACACTCAAAGAGCCAGGGGAAACGGGATCTGGGAAACATGCACAGCAGAAAGCTGGTATCTCCATATAAGACACTGGAAAGCAGTGCTATATTAACAGATGAACAAACTGATAGACATAACAGCAATCCTAGCCGGGAAAAAAAATGACTCTCTTCCTACAAAAAGGGAATGCTATGAGGACAGATTCAAAATGAAAATAAAGGCTTCATATCAGATTAAAATATCCCAAGTTCCAAGACTTTAAATATTTATTAAAGGAGAAAATTAAAGAAATTAATTTATTTTAAAAATGTAAAAAGCCATTTTTCTGTTGGGGTGGGGAGTCAGTATTTAGGGAAATACCCCAACATTTTCACTAGAGATCAACAAAACTCAATTTGATTAGCACTACAATAGGCTTCCATTTTATTTAGCTTTCCTCCCCTCTTCCTCCCTCATTTTTTCTAATTCCTCATTGTTTGACAAAATTGGTAGAAAACTTTTATAAGACTTTACATTTGGATCCAACTGGGGCAGCCTCATTAAACAAAACCCGAATCCGATCAGAGAATCGGAGAGACGCAGGGCTGGAAGGCACCTCCATAGGCCATCAAGTCCAACCCCCCCGGCCTGAGGCAGGATCATCCCCATCAGGATCATCCCAGACAAATCCACTGTCTAAGCTCTTAGCAAAAACTGTACAGCCAACTCTGACACAAGACAGACACAACATCCTAATCTGACGGAGGTGTACGTCTCGCTGGAGCACTCATCAATATATGCTGCTCGCACAAAGGATCTGCTAAAGCACAGGTCAGAGTAGGCGTCACCAGCAAACCCGATGGACAGATGAACTCCTCACGGAAACAAAACTTGGCACGTGGGCCAGATGTGCACCCCAGCCAAGAGATGGGAGGGAAAGACAATGGTACAAGGTAGGATAGTCCAGTAGCAGGATGATGAGGCTGCAACAGGAACGCACAGGTCAGAATGTGAAACAAGCCCACGGTGCAGGACGGTTTGAGATGTTGAAGATAGAGATGCAATACGGCATTTGTTTCAATCAGTGCACAAAAGGAGAATTGGAAAGCAGGGAAACTTTGCAGTGGCCTGGGGGAGTCTGCGTGGTGCTGTGCCGATGACTTTGTCACAGGTACAAGTGCCTTAGCTCCTGATGTACTTGTTAGGCCAAAACGTGAGGGCAGTGCCCGTAGACAATAAACCTGGCCAAATCGTTGCCACCAAACCGAGCCTGCAGTCCATGTTTGAGATAGGATTACTGTTGGGCTCTGGCTGCAATCTTGCCAGCACTGCAATTCTTGGGACTTCAACACGGGCAGCACACGGTAACACCTGACGATGACAACAGCAATGACAACACCGATAACCCCAGATATCAACAGGTAAAGCGGGAGGACCAGAGCAGCCAACATTGTGCTGCTGTAAAGGCTGTTAAAATATGTGCGAGGAACACAAAGAGGGCCACACCACCATGCTCTGCCCCCCACGGCAGAAGGCGGCAAAACCCCTCCCACAGTCTATACTAATCTGACCACGGGGGAAAATTCCTTCCTGGCCCCAAATACGTTGATTGATCTGACCCTGCGCAGAGGGACAAGACTCTCTAGCCAGAAACCTGTGAGTTAAAAGTCCCCGCAGGAACACAGTCCAGATCCCAATGCCTCTAAGGGAGGCTTTTAAATAAATAAAAAAAAAAAACCCACAAGAAAAAACCCTGATACATGTAGTAGCACAAAAGGAAAAGATTTCCTCCTGGCAACAAAGCCGAGAACCATTGGCAATACCCATAACAGAACATAGGCACAGATAGCTACAGTGAGATCATCCCTGAGCAATGCCTGTCCAACCTCTTCTTGAACACCTCCAATGACAGAGTCCACAGCTTCCCCAAGTGTCCACTGCCCCACTGCTCTAACAGTAAAGAAGTTGTTCCTGATATCCAAGCTAAGCCTACTTTGCAGAAGCTTCAAGCCGCTGGTCCATGTCCTATTCTCTACAGCAAGAAAAAAAAGGTGTTTTCCCCTCTTCCTTATGGCAACCTTCAGCTATCTGAAGACAGCTATCATGTCCCCTCCTAAGCATCTTTTCCACAAGCTGAGCAGTAAGGAGTACATGTTTTGTCTGTCCTTGTATCACATGCTGATAGTCCTGTAATTCTGGAAATGTGAGTTACACAGGATAAGTGTCTCCTCTGAAACAGCCCCGCTTCTGTTTTTATTACGCTCTTCATGAAAAAGTATAAAATGGTTACAATCTGGCTTTTCCCAATTAAGTTATGAAACTTCAAAACAAAAATCTAGTTAGAAAAAGTCACAGTATAAGGAGTGATTTTAAAATTGATTTGAAAGCTTACAAGTTTTCTTGTCACAAATTTGACTAAAAATCAAGCTTTTGTAGCAACCACTCCGGAAATGCCAGACTTTCTCTCATTCCCTTGCACAAGGTAAAAACCTGAAATACTAGATCACTCTTATGATAATGGGCCAAAAAGTTAGCCTGGTGCTTTGAGACACCTCCCTCATCTCTCCACAGCCTGACGTTATTACAGTATGTATTCTCACCTACATGGATGGGTAGGCAATGCAGATGCTAGTCTGTTAGACAGGCCAACGAACTCTAATAGGTAAAAAGCAGCAGTCTTAAGCCAACATATCAGATAAAATAATCAAAAAACAGCAATGAAAACCGAGCTGCCTATCAACTTTTTGGAGGCAGAGACAGGCCGGCTGCAGATTTCAGATTTATATCAATAGCTATAAGTCAGTGTAGAGCAGAAGACCACAAGCCACCTAAAAATCACTTACTTCAAAGTGAAAACCTTCCTTAAGTGCAATCGCCTTGAGAATTTTTGAGGACACGGTGGTTGCTAACATGTAAACGTTCTTCACATCAGCGTCCTTGGAACTGTTCTCTCTCCAACAGAAGAACATCCACCATCCAAACAGAGCTGCCAGCTCGTTGCCAGTGAACACCTTCCAGCGACCACTGCAAACAGCAGGGAAACAGAATCAAACAGTCCTTTCAGATGAGAATCACAGACCGCGAGTATTCTGCAATCACAAGAAAAATGGACGATCTAACAAGGTGTTCGACCTGGAAAAAGCAGCTCTATGAAACATAACATTAGAGGGCTCCATCATTATCTTGCCTGACAGATTTCCTGGACAAATGTGGTCCGTTTTCAAGGAGACGGTTGTTACTGTGTTGCCAACCCCTTCAAACAATCTGTGTTCTTTCTGGTTCATTTCCCACTAATAATCTGCAGCCCACACCAGCATCAGTTATCTATCATCTCACATCTATCTTCAATGGAACTGCAATAGTATCCACTGTCAGGATCTGGCCTAGCGATTGCTACCCGATTAACAATTCTGCTGAATTCGTAAGGGCTTCTAGCTCACTCTCCCATAGCTGCAATGGCTCAGAAGGGCTGGCAAGAATTTAAAAAAGGGAGTAAATAAGGTCATTAAAGAAGGTGCTAGATTTACAATAGCTTCTCAAAATGGATGAGCATTGCAGTAAAATGTCACTAAAATGGGGGTATTTGACCAAATCTTTCCTGAAAGTATTAAACTAAATGATGCATTTTAAGCAAGATCAGTTACAACTATGGCTGTGGATGAAGACTTTTCCGGGTAAAAGTTTCCAAACAGCAAATGTCATGATGTTAGGCATAAAGGACTAAAGCACCAAACCGAATTATCCCTTAAAAATGGAGCAGAAAACCTCTCCTCCTCCACCTTTCTTCTGAAGGAAAGGTCGTTTTACTTACTTCTCTTGTAGCTCTGCCACTGCCAATCTGTCTGCATCGGGATCTGTGGCCACTACCACCCTGGCATTCTCATTCTCTGCAAGCTTCAGAGACAACTCCTGAAAAAAGACCAGTTAGGTATTACATACCGATGGCCAAATTATATTTCAGTCCCTCCGATCTATGAGCTCATCTAAATTCAGTTACCCAGGCATAACTATTACTCTATCGCAACAAGAAAAGTGAAAGCCCAGGGAAGGGCGGAAAACGACAGAATTCATGACAGATACCAGCACAGATTCTCCTTCTTCAGGATTTGGACATTTGACAGTAGAAAAGTCTGGATCTGGATCCTTCTGTTCAGGTACTGGAATGGGAGGCTTAAAACCAAATGCTTTAAAAGCCAATTGTACATAGTCATGTCCAACTCCATGAAAAGATGTGTGCACGAACTTCAAGCTGGTCTTTGCATTCAGCTCCCTGAAAAGGAAAGCTAACATTCAGTTATTACTGCAGAGATCACATCACAGAAGTGCTGAAATATCACAAAAGCCATGACAATGCAGCTAATATCCAGCTAATAGCTTCATTTTCTGTCGAAATCTAAGTTAGGTCTGAAACAAAAATGGCTTTGGGTGTTCATTAAAAATTGCTGGCTAAAAGATTTCCTTCCTCTGAAAACCACTGTCTTGGCTTTACTGCTCAGCTAGCTGAAAGTCCCCAAGACTGGGACACATCTTTCTGCAAACCAAGCTTTCCCCTCCTCTCCACCTTGGAAGGCTTTAGCTCACCTCAACCCCACCTACGTTCCTTCACTCAGCTCCTCCAAGTTTCTTCGCTGTGCTCCACACAAACTCCCATCTTAACTGCTCCTCCACCCACCCCTGGTTCTGCATCTTTTCTGAAGCTCCGCATGCGTGAAAGTCTTAATTGTAATGTATTCACTTGATTATTAAGGTTCATCTCCCACGTGAGTTAGTACCATGGGTGCATGACAGTGAGCAAACCTGACAGTACAGTGTGCAATTACAGGAGATTGTATCTGAGGTGCGTGGCACGATAAGGTTTGGATTCAACCATCCAGCGGGATGCATTTCTAACAATGCAAGAGAAAGGTGAGAGAGAAGAGATGGCTGGCAGGCAGGACAGTGGAACAGGAAGAAAAACAGAAGGAAATGTGCCAAAAGCCTTCCTCCCACTAGCAATGCATATAAACCACAGACAGGAAGCTATGCTCCTAGGAAAAGTCAGTTATGGCTGCTATGAATGGTGAAAGCAGGGGGAAGGCTTAAATCATTTGATACAAGATAAAGCCATAAATCAGGCACAAAATCTTATATAATCATTAGAAGTAAAGGTAAGAGAAAGGGGCTGGTGCAGGCACCTACCCTGGAGATTTGCAAGAGGAGACTGGACGCACACCCTGTTGGGGTTATTTGACCCCAGCAGTCTTTCCTGCCCAGAGCAGGGGGCTGGACCCGATAATCTCGTGAGGTCCCTTCCAGCCCTAAACTTCTGCAAATCCATGACCCCTAGTAGACTAATTCAGTGGTGTTCAACCTCTTGGCCCTACAGGTCAGATGAAAGGTGTAGGGCCGATTCGTGGGCTGGGTTGAACCTTGCCAGAGAAGGGATCAGGCTTTAGGGACCCACATGACCTCTGCCAGGCCCTGAGCATCGAGATTGAGCCCTATGCTGCCCTGCATACCCGATCTAGCACACAGGGGCTGGTCCCCATGGACCAGATTACATGGCAACAGAGGCCAGATGTGGCTTACATGCCAGGGGTTGAGCATCCTTAGTTTACTCCATTCTGTATTCTCAAACAAGGTTGACTGTCCTTGTCTTTATTTTTCAGTTTGGCATACATTTCACCACTGGCCAGATCCTGTTCTGCTTTGACTTGTTAAACCCCACATTGTACCACAGGGTTAACAGCTCTCTCTCCTCATGTCCTACCTGTGAAAACAGATCTTCTTCAGATCCTCCATGTAACTGTCACAAATCTTCTCCAGAGGATCTCGTCTCAGAGGGCTAGTGTCTACTAGATTCTCATTCCAAGAACCGTTCCATGGCTCAACACATTCTTCTATACATTTCAGAATTTCCTTATCATGAGGAGCTGTGATCTGAGCTCCATTTTCCCAATACACCTGGTAGAAAGGAAAAACAACACAAACATTCTTGACACTTAGAACAGCATCTTAAATGAATGAACTTATAAATCCATATGACTACAGGACTCTACAAAAGAGAACTCACAGCAAAGCCCACTACCAGACTGTTTCAGTTCAAGAATCCTTTTGGGATGATTTGGGATAAATTGTTCCGTTAAATAACTTTAGGCATGTATTTTCACAGTGAGGTGGCACTCCAATTTCAGAGTTGCTGAGCTCTACCATCTCTAACTGAAATTTTATGGAAAATAGTGAATTTAAAATCCACCCATAAACTGGCCAGCCAATATAAAAATGTGGTTTCTTTTAAAAAAAATACTTTTTGATTTCCAAAGTGAATGAGAACAAACTACACAAGCAACAGGTCAAGCTATAACTCACCGTTTGCAATTATTTCTAATGGGAGAATCATTTTCATCTAAAGTCAAATCCTGAACATACTCTAAGACCATGGATAAATGTACCTTTTAACTGCTTTAAAAGAGTACTAAGAGTTGCTGCTCAGGTGCAAACATCAGCTGTTACAATGCAAACTCTGTCTGCATGTTCCTGTAGTACAAGTTGGCTAAACTGCTGTAAACTTTAACCCCGCCTTTAAAATCAGAAAAGTTAACATTGCAACAGTTTTGCTATACTTGTATTGCTACAGCAGCATGCAATTTATGTATATATGGAACAGCATAGATTGATATTTGACACTCGCACAACTGTCTATACCCTAAAGTAGAAAGACACAAAGCACGTGTCCTGAAATAGTTGCATCTTCCAAAAAAGAGGTAAGAAAATTTGCATCTCCGGTAATTCAAATGCAGCACTGGGGACAATTAGGGCTGTGAAAAAGATTTAAAAATTTGTGGCCATTAGTTGCGCAATTAAAAAATTAGCTGCAATTAATCCTGATTTTGATCGCACAGCTTAAAAACTCAAAATTATGTGCAGAAAAACAAAATTATGCAAAATAATGCAGCTACTTTGTATGGTTGGGGAGTGGGTGTGGGGAGAGGATCTGTGAATGTGTGAGGGGCTGTGGGTTTGCACATGGGGTTTGGAGCCCAGGGGGAGGGTGTCCCTGCAGGGGGGTCTGGAGCCTGGGAAGGGAGGACCCCTACATGCCCTGGTAGGATATGGGGGACTGTGGATCAGGAGTGAGGGGCAGCAGCAGGAGGGGATGAAGCAGGGATGGGGGAGGGAAGGGGCAGCGGTGGAGCAGAAAGGAGGTCCACACAGTGAGGGAGAGAGTGGGGCAAGGGCAGGGGTGAATGGGACCCCGGAGCCGAGGCGGGTTGTGCAGAGCCGCAGGCAATTCATCCAGAGGTACAGGGAGGGTGCAGCACAGGGGAGCAAAGGCAGCAGGGCGCATATCCCCCCATGCCTCCCCCAGGGGTGCACGCAGTGGTGGGGAGCTACACCCCCCACCCCAGACAAGCTGCCTGTGGCTCAGTCCCATGACCCACCCCGGGGCTCCATTCACCCCAGCCCCTGCCCCAGCCCCACTCCCTCACTCACCATGGGGGCCTCAATCTGCGCCCCCACCCCTCCCCTCTCCCCTTCCCCTCCACAGACTTACTGGCAGGGCACTGCTCTACGTGCCACCTGAATGCGTTCCTGGCCGTGTGCGTACTGTGGCTGCTCGTGTGTCTGTCTGTGTGCCCCCCCACGCTTCCTGCTACAGCAGCTTGGAGTCCATGCACGGGCTGCCCTGCAGTCCTCTGCACTGTCACTGCTGCCCCGCTGGGAGACCCGGAGGCAGCAATGACGGCGGCAGAGCCCCGGTGCAGGCTCCAAAACCACGTGCACAATTAACGAGTTAAAAAAATTAAACGCAAGAACCACTTAACATGTTAATTGCATATATTAACAGAGATTACTTGACAGCCCTAGAAAATATTCATTTCATATGCAAAGTTCACACCACTTTTAAACAGTTCTACAATGAAAGAGTACCACCTCTCAACCATCAGAGAGATGTTCTTTTTAGAAAGCTTATTTTTAAATGTTTAGTTTGGCTCCAACTCTCACGCTGGACAAGTGCCTATAAAGAATTACAAAAAAGGAAATTAATAGAACGTAGATTCATAGAAGCAGGGTCAGAAGGAACCTAAGTCAATCTTCAAGTCCGACCCCCTACTCTGGATTTGAACTCGGGCCCTCTTGCCCCCTAAGCAAGAATCATACCCCTAGACCAACGAGCCAGCTTAATATCAACATTTGATATTGTGGCAGGTTACAGGGCTTCAAGTTAGCAAAAAATGACAAATTAAGCCCTCTGGTTTTAAGCAGAGCATAGTTTGGTTCAGTGCAACTCCAATTGCAGGCTTGGTTTTAAATAAGTACCCTTTTTATGCACTCATAAATATAGATCTGGAAACCAAAAGCTCTCTATAAAAAGTAGAAAAATCTCCCTAAATTCAGCCTTAGGCTACCAGCTTGGGAAACAAATGTTCTTTAAATTGGGGTCTCAGAATTACTTCAGCTATTGACTAGTCTCTTAATGAATGGTATCAGTAAATGGACTGTACTCCAGACACCCAGTGGACTTCATAACTTCTTTGTTTTTATTCTTAAAAAGACTAAATTGTAGGTACAATCCAGAAGCCAGCAGGACAGAAAGTTTTATTTAAATGTTACTTTCTCCTCCTTTCTAGCAGATCTACAAATGGCTGCTTCTGAAGTACGTCTGTAAATATTTTAGCTTTTATAAAGGGCCAAATGCTGAGCATCTGGGAAATAAATATATTTACCAAGGATCTAGCTTATCTGACAAAAGTTACCAAATAAGTGCCCAAAGCTTACCTTATATCCATTATCCTCTTTACGGTTATGGGATGCTGTAATCATTACGCCAGCAACAGCTTTGAGCTGCTGAACAGCATAGGGCTGAAAGAAAACAGCAATATAAATTTACTCAACTACTAAGGTGCTGACATAAGTACAATTAAGGTGTCAAAATTGTAATATCTCATCTAGTTAGAGAGGGAATTAATGTGTGTTCTTAAATTTCACCAACTGAATTCAAAGATGCCACATGAGAACATGCAGAACCCTTTTTGTGTTCTGTTATGGCAATGATTTTGAAGCGAAAATGTTCTGAATATGACTACTCTGGATTATGGGCATGTTACCTTATTTCCAGAATAGATAAAAAGATATTTAAAAAAGTATTCCCAAGCATACAGCTTTTCAACGACTTATGAAAAAGAAAAGCCTCTACTTAAATTGTACATATATGAGAGGACTTAAAAATACTGGAGCAGCTATCAAGGAATCTATATTCATATTGCATCCATGAAAGACTGCACAGAAACACCTACTAACAACTACAATTAGAAACTGATTTAAAGTTATATAGCTGGAGAAAAAAAATCACCATCCAGAATGCAGAGAAGCCTAATCCTTCAAATGTTTCCACGCGCATATTCCTTCTGAGCTGACCAGGACTACCTACATTTGTAATTATTTGCAAGGCAAAAACCACAGATGGAATACAGGTCGCTTAGTACTTACTACAGACCAAATTTTGCTCTCGGCAACATAATTTATGTAGATACTCCAGAGAAAAAATTAAGAAATGTACTTTGGTTTTTAAATACTAGATACAGAGAGAAAAGGATTGAGCCCTATGATTTTTAAAGTCTTCCTAAGGAACCGAGCTTTCCAAATGTCCTCTATTGTGCCATTTAAATTCCAGCTTTCTGATCAGAATAAATACTTTTATTTAATGTGGAAGGTCTAAATGTCTGAAAAACACCAGCTGTATGATTGAACAAAACTTACCACAAAAGGTGTAGGGACATAAGTTGAAAACAAGTACACTGGAACATCTTTAGCAAGCAGGACTGCTGCGGTGAGTTTTGCAAGTCTATTAAAAAGGAACACACACACAAAAAAAAAAATCAGTTAACCTTATTCCCCACAATACTCTTCAAAAGCCAGACTTCAAAGACATTCTTTTCCTGCTTCTCTCCAAAACAGGAGACTTATGATTAAGGAAATTGCTGTAATATAAATGTAGGTTTAATTTAGATCATCTTGCTATAGACAGAACTGTTTTCCAGGGATGCAAGTCTCTAATTCTTCTTTATTCATTAGTGCCTGTTACAATGTATAAACACAAAATTCATTAAAACAGAACTATCCACATGTTTAGCTTTGATTCAATCTGTGGAACATAAAGCAAATAGCAACACTTTGAAGAAACCCACCTAACAAACCTAAGCCCCCATTCGATAGTAATATCATCTCCATTTCACTTTTATTCCATTACCTTCCATTGCTTACCACTTTCACTTATTATGCGTGCCTATAATTACAACTTAGGCTCCGAGGGAGCAATTTCCCTATTCTGTTATACTGACGTGCCTCCTTGAAGACTGACTGATTTTAGTTTAATAGTACAAAGACAAAAGGTCAAATCACCTGATTAACTACGAACTACTGCTAATTGGAAAAACGCAGAGTTGAGCTTCTGGATACATTTTCCCTTTTAAAAATGCTAAATTCCTACAAGAAAAGATTTTAAGAAGATAAAAACACATGTAGGCATTGAACAGAGCAAACCTGGCGATTTACATAGT
>NW_005843000.1:0-3964 GCF_000455745.1 Alligator sinensis | reverse complement strand
AGCAGGTTTAGAAGATTCTCATAAAGCAGATCAATAATACTTTAACAAGACAGCGTGCAGTCTTCTTGCAATCTGTCTCAAAACAGCTGCAAGGGCTGGATACTCGCATCATGTCATTTGCTTTACAATCAGTACAGAGAACAGTCAAAATAATCTTTCGCTTTGGGTTAGAGGAGACCTTTAATACAAAAACCCCTTAAATTAAACTGAAATGGAAGCTACAGCTTCAGACCAAATATTTATAGCCAAAGAAATATATGCAGCTTGGTAATTAAAACTTACTGGGAAATTCACAGAATTGGACTATTCAGCAAACAAACAGGGTATATGGCTTCAAGATTCTGCAATATAAGTTTACTCTGTTCATGTATCGGGTGGATAATTTACAGTGCGAGAGGTACTAAAATACTTAGCAGTTGTGTGCTAACAGAGGATTTGCTTCCTTGAGTGGCAACTTAAGTAAGAATGGTAGTATGGTCACAATCATGTCATAATTTTTATACAGGCAGTCCTTGGACTTACAACACAATTGGTTCCTGAAAACAGCGTCTTAAGTCAAAACGTTGCAACTCAGAACCAATTTTCTCATGAGAAACAATGTTATAAATGGGAGACTGGTTCCTGAACTGAGGCCCGACACGCTATTTTCACCAAAAATACTCCCAATTATAGACGAGTAGTATAGCTACACTGATGCATTTATATTGTAAATAGCAATCATATTGATTTGGAAGGACTTCTTTGAGGTGACTTTGCTGGACTTTTTGAAGGGCTCTTGGCTGGACTCTTTCTCAGGAGTCTTGGCTGCAGGTTTTTCTGGAGCCTTGTCTGCTTTCTTAAAGAAAGTGTCCAAGGAAGTTTGGACAGACGTTCTCCAGGGAGATGGGCGACATAGCAAACTTGTTCGCTGGCACAGCATCACATCAGATCAAGCGTTGTAAGTCAAAACTGACCTCAAAGTTGAAACAGGGTGTCAATTTATAAAGGTTGTAAGTGTGAAACGTTGTAACTCGAAGCACTGCAAGTTGAGGACTGCCTGTACTAATATTCTATCAGGCCACATTCGCAACCGATTTTCATTACTCAAGCGATGGGCATGGCAGTCTGAATTTGCGTTCACACTTCATCCTCTCACACAAAGTAGCAACTTGCATAAGGGGCCCCTGGTTTGTGATGGGCAATCATCGGCAATACTGAAATCAAAATAAGCAGTATGCTCAATTCCTGATCTATAGCTATATCCTCATTTGTCTGGAAAAAAATTAAAAGAAACGTCTCAACCACAACTGAATTGCTAGTCTTTTAAATGTAATCAATACTCATACTTCTTACTGCTGCAGTTGCTGGTCACCTGACCTCGTGTATCGTATCCAACAACAAAGCCTCTCTGCTTGAAGTCTGAAAAACACCTCTCGAGATATTTGTATATCCCCTGCAGAAAAACAGGAGAAACCATGCAGTTAGGTGCTTTAAAGTGCACACAAATGCCACAACAGTAGAAATAAGATGCTCCAACTTTGCTAGAGTTGGAGAAACCACGCATAAATATCTGTTCAAACAATGTTTCAGGGTTATTCACAGTATAAGTGCATTTTTATTCCTAATAAATATTAATGAATATAATTATAATTAATAAAATATAATGATCATTCTTAATAAAATAATAATAGGCATCATCTCTGAACCAAGAGTTTTAAAGTTTTGCATTTCTTTTTATTCCTAGAGTGTTTTCAGTTGCAAATACTCACAAGAATCTAGTCGGCAGGCAGAAATAATACTATGACTTAGGTGGCGAAAAAGCATGAATGGAAAGTTACTGCTGGTAAATCTTTTGAGTGCAATCTGGAAGATGAGAACATTGTTTTCAACCCACCCTTCAAATATGCCATAACGCAATTCATAAAAAACAAACTCCATTTGTTAAATAAAGAGCTCACTCAACTCAGGCTTGCATAGCACAATCTGCTGAACAGGAGACATACTACTTCTCACTTCCAACCTGAAATAAATCGTCCTTTCAACACTGCTTCCAGCTACAATACATGTAACAGAATAATGACTCTTCCTCTGAAGAAGAGACAGGTGCTAAGTCTCCATCATACATTTAAGGAAAGTTCGCTATTCAGAAGTAACATGGACTTTCAAGGTCACTGATCACTCCATCTCCAGCCTGCTCCCTTCTTGGACGGAAAGCTTTGCTTCATTGGGTATTTAAAGGCTGTAAAATTGACATTTCTGCTGGATGTGACTTCCCTGCTTAGATACCTCCATCTAGGTTCTCCCATAATACATCTTATTACCTTCAAGTTTGGCCATTACTTCCATACTGAAGTCTTCAAACTCAGCATATTTCATTCTTATCACCATTTTCATTACTACAGTGAGTTCCTATCTGTACCAGTTTATCACAATGAACAGAAAAGCTCGTACTCCGTGTTATTTTAATGCTACCGCGTTTTTTCATGTTGCTGCAGCATTCTATATTGGGACAGGAAAGTCAGGAAACTAACATTTCCAGCAGGTCTGCCGGGCTACAGCATGCACCGTTTCTGATGCTTCCATCCTTCAAGAAGGCAGAAGACCTTCTTATGCCCTGCAATCAGAACTCGTGAACGAGAAGTTATGTTGTATTAGACCAACTAGATATTTGCAAACAAATGATTGTATTTATTTCCTGTGCCTTGCTTACTTTTCCAATCCCCTAGGCATCACCTGGTTGCTCACTCCCTCCATCAGTTCTTTTTGACCCTCCATGAGCAGAGAAAGGATTTCAAGGACGGGAAGAGAAGAGGAGAGAGTGCAACAGAAAAAAAATTTAAAAAAAGAGAGAGAAAAAAATCCCTTCAACTGTATTATGGCAGTGTGTAAAGGCTTCAATCCACATTAGGGGCCTAAGAGCCGTGCAGATGGTAACTGTCCCTGCAAGCAGTTTGCTAAATATCAAGTTCTTCAAATGTTTAGCAACACACACAATATGCTTTGCTATGGTTCCTATCGGCCACAGCGCTTTGTCGCTCTGCATTTCAGCAGCATGGTAACCACATATTCATACTGACTCAGCTAACTGAAAATACTTCATTTCAGGAAGAAGTTCTGGGCTCCCCCCGCCCCAATCTCTGAGACGGTCAACAGTAATTTGGGGTGTCTAGCACAACTCCTGCTCTTGCGTGCCCTCCAGATAACCGCAAGAACGACGTGTACTGAAACCCACTATACTTAAGGTGTATTTAAAGGAAACAGATTTGAATGACCTCAAACACCATTTAAAGAAACTGCTTTATTCCCACAGTGGATAAACGCAATTTAGCAAGACAAGGTTACTCATTAAAATGCTCCCATCAAGCCTTATTTCTAATGTGATTAAAATCCTGAAGCAGGAAGACTGAAGTCTTCAACACAGAGACTAAGGCAGAAAGGTTTTTTGCTGCAGAAAGAAGTCTTAACCTGGTTCCCAGAGGCTGCTTTTTTTGCAGCAGGCTACAGCTCTGATAAACAGCCACAACATGGATTCTTTCCAGAAGAAATATCAATGACTTCGTTCCTACAAAACCCATGATACTGGGCAAACGCAGATCAATCCCCTGGTGACCAAAACAACGCTTCTCACTTCCTGCCAAGAAAAATTAAACTTCTCCCTTCCTGACAGCCAATCCGAGCTCACTCACGCTTTCGGCGGACTCAAAACACAAAGGCAGCATGCAGGTTTCAGGCCTTCTGAGCGTGAACAGCTCCACAATAACAGCTTGTACGGGTCAAAGAGTCAAGCAGCTATTATTTAACTTCCCCTGCCTTAACAAGACGTTTCCTTAGACCTTAAAGGCACTAGTCTTTGTCCTTGAATCTTTCCACTGTTCCTATCACTTGTACAACAACACCAGCGCTGATGATGGAGGGCTAGACCAGACTAATTACCATTGTTCAGGCGCTGTGTGGGCTGACGCTGCGCAAAGACCTTCATGAGGCC
>NW_005842999.1:459267-482720 GCF_000455745.1 Alligator sinensis | reverse complement strand
CCTTCTTTCTATTCTGTGCTCAGGGATGTCCCTTCCCTCCCCTGCTGCTGTCTGCAGCTGACCCAGGGCAGGGGATCTCCAGAGTTGCTTCTGCCCTGTTCTGGCAGGTTGTAAGAGAATAAAACCCAGTCATCATTCCCCCTCTTCCCACCCCTCTTCCCTCAGAAGCAAGCTCAGGGAGAAAGAATGTGCCTGATACTACAACCATCCCTGGCTGAGCCTAGCTCCCAACTGCCCCAGAGTACCAACGGGCTTGCGGACCGTTCCCCTTTGAAACCCCAGGCGCCAAATCAAGTTAAAAGACCTTTTGAAATCTCTAAAGGGATTACACTGGAGCAGGGCAGGAGCAGCTTTGGAGCTTCCCCCACCCCAGTGCAGCCAAGGACAGTGGCAGCAGTAGGCAAGGAAGTAGGTGAATGAGAAGGGAGGGCTCTGTAGAGTATTCTGGCCATCTACTTGGGCCACTGTGACAGGTTCAGGTTCTAGGGGTGACCCAGCTCTAACTCTAGGGTCCCTCACCTCCTTACTCACCCACCATGTCTTTGATGCTATTATTTTATTGGGAGGGAGGCTGTCCAAGGGGCTTAGAGCAAGCCTGCCATTGTTCCTGTCTCGGGTCTCTCCCCACCCCAGCCCTCTTGGGCTCCATGCCCTTTGATCCATTTCCCCTCCCCCAATCTGTGCCTCCCTTGGCCGCCTCTACCTTTTTTCCCCTCTTGCTGACTCCAGGTCTAATGTACTCTCCATCTGCCTCATCCCTCAGATCTCTTCTCTATTCAGCTTCCATGGCCAGACTGCCTGACCTGCCTCTACGGTTGCCTTATATTGCACTGGCCCTGCCCCTTTCTTGTGAGATGACTCCCTAGGGTTGCCTGTGAATGTCTCCTAATTAATCTCATTCATTACCTAGTCTCCAGGACAACCTGGCTCCAGCTGTGCCCTGCCTCCCTTGCAGGGTTCACTCTAGGCTTCTCCTTTCAAAGTGACAGAAAGCCCCAGGCTCTATTAGGTCACTCATGCTCTGTCACTCTCCCCTTGAGCTACAGCTTTGCTGCTCCCAGTGGGAAAGCAGTACCCACACTCCTTGCTCAGAGCTGGATCCCTCAATTCACCCTCCTGAGAGAGTGTTTGACTTAAG
The DNA here is from genome assembly GCF_000455745.1 of Alligator sinensis. Classification (NCBI taxonomy): domain Eukaryota; kingdom Metazoa; phylum Chordata; order Crocodylia; family Alligatoridae; genus Alligator; species Alligator sinensis. Next base: position 481,582 of record NW_005842999.1, on the reverse strand, counting down.
ACCCTACTTCCTGATATATCTTGTTCACGGGTGAAGCATAAAAGGGACTTTCACCTTTAGCTACAGGTTAAGCACATGGCACAGACCATCGGCCTCCAGTTTATGAATGAAACCCACTGCCTCTTCTTTCTCACTCATGCTGAAACCACCCCAAAAATAAGCATTCACCAAACAGTTTTTTATTCACCTCCCTGTGGGGAGCACTTTCAGGGCAGGCATCTTTGCATCAGTTTAGGCTGGAGACAGATGTTCTGAGAGCTTCTTTGGAGGCAGAGCAGCTTGCTGATGGAAACAAGTTCTAGGGAGTAACTGGAGGCCTGTCCACATGTTCTCCTTCCTACTACCCTGCTGGGACTAAAGGAAGATAGTTTTAGTAGCTACAGATTCATACACATGCACTCAGAGCAGTATTTCACAACTATGAAAAAAAAAGTGTGCGCGCGTGTGGGGGAGGGAGGGGGCAGGGTTGGAACTGGCCCACCCCCACCAACCAATTCCAGTAGCAAACATTTGATTTTAAAGGGCTACTGAAGTAGGGGCTGAACTAGCAACTTCATATCCAGCCACAGTGCCAGAGCCACATTATTTATTTTCATTATCTCAACATACATTTGTTCACAATTGTGATTAATAATACATATAAAAAGTTACTGTACTAGAAAGTATTCAGGTACAAGTAGTTGCATATTTCTTAGTAAGGCCAGCTTCTTAAACATATGTAAGAGCATAGTATTTGTAGATAGCACAATTTCTTGGTGTGCTGCCTAGAATTTCCACATGCACACTCAACTCTCCATGTGCTTTCCCTTTATCAGGCTTCCAGTTCAAAGTTAATGAGAACTTTCATACCAGGTAAATCTGACTCCATCATCAGGACTCAGGAGATTCCAGCATTATGTTGCCACTTGAAACATTTCATCTACCCAGTGTGCAAAAAGAGCACTATCCTGCAGATCTGTAACAAAGCTGGAAGTTCTCTGCACATCAGAACTGTATCAGACGAAGACAGAGGCCAAATGTTTTAAATGACATCCGAGAATTTGCATTTCTTTTGCTGGTACTGGGGGTTCTCATTTATGCAGCACTATCAAAGGTGGGACTCTTCGGGTAAAGATCAGCAGGGGAGAGGTTCAAGATCTCATCGAATGAAAGGCCTTCATCTTCCGAAGGTATCTCTGCTTCAAACATACGCTGAAGCAATGCATCAACTGTCCTATACCCTAAGAACATAAAGACACATGGGTTTCTTTACTGGCACATACAAATCACCTCCATCCCCTTGACATACATTCAGGGCCCGAATGAGTGAGGTCCTTCTGCAACATGTTCATCAATTTGGGTAATGTCACAGGGGTGTTCATTCCAACTGCCTACGTTCTTACTCCCCAACAAGTGAGGGGTAGGACAGCTCTTCAGGTCAGCTCATGTTAAGTCCTGCAAGAGCCCATGAATATAAAGAACTGTTTTCCACAGGCTTTACTCCCATGGCATATTTCCTACTTCTTTCTCCCCTCCCCCACTTACTATCAAGCACCCTGAACACACATGGTAAAGATCATTCTGTTTAAATTAAGTGCTTCTGTTCATAAGACTTCTGAAGGAAGTTTTGACAGCTTGGGGAGGAGGGGACAGGAAAGCAGGCAACATATGAAGCCTCAGAACTCAGGATTTCACTCATTTTTGTATCAACAGTGATATTTAAATAGGAAACAGCAAAGCTACAGAGAGAACACCTTAGTGGGAGGAAAGAGATATTACATTAAGTAGTATGGGAGATTCAGAGTTACCAAAGAATCTCAGTCAGGATGAAAATGGAATGGATATGAGAAGAAGAGTTCAACAGAAGAGAGGCTTCTAACATCTGGAGGAGAAGATGAACCACCAAGATTGTTCCTTAAATCAAGTAGCTATTGTAGGAGGTGGAGTGTGTGCTGCAAGGCCCAGGAACAAGAGAGACAAAACTGCTACAGGACACAAACACAGACACTATTAGAACAGCATTTTTGGTTTTGCCAGCCACAACTTGCATTCTGATTGACCATTGGGCCTGACAGTGCCACAGCGCAACTTGGCCAGTCCAGCTGGCACCACGCTGAGCCCATTGTGCTGAATGGACAAGGAACATTAAACAGAATAGACATCCCTTGGGCCACCCACCTGCTCTGAAAGAAGTTTTCTGAAGAATCACCAGGTGGTTCCAGCAACAGAGTGCCATGCAACCGTAATCAACTTTCCCACTTGTCTCATTACGACTTGAGGCAGGAAGGGGATCCATTTTAGATTCAGACTTTACTTGGTGGGACTGGAGGGGAAAGGGGGAGGTAGGGGAAACTGAGGCTTTAAGCATTTCATCAGTTTACTGGGAGCAGCAGAGGGAACTTCCACCAAAGCCAATTTACATGGTGAGGACACTGTGCCACATTGCAGTAGTGACAGTTAGCAACAGCATGTCCAACAGCAGACCGTCTTGGCTGATTGGAGGCATGTGGTACCCAGTTAGGGTGGCCATTGAGGTACCTCAAGAACAGAAGACAGTTGCATTTAGTGCAACTGTCCCCACCACCACCAATGTTGCAATTCACAGCAAAATCAGCCAGGACTCTCCATCTACAAGCCAGTGGGCCTTCCCACTACAGCTTAGACTCCACAAAAAGACATTTGATCAATAAGCAGAAGTTGCTAGTGGGTTCATGCCCTAGAGAACAGCCTGTGGGAGCAACCACTTACTTTTAGAAGCAATTTTAAAGACAAGACCTCTAGATGTCTTTATTCCATCCCCTTCAAGGTTGTTCTCAGTAGTTTCCATGTTGTCTATTAGTTTACCATCCAGTAGCTCTTCCCTTAAAAAAAAGAGGGGGGTAGAGGAATAAATTCTCTTTTTCCCCCCAGGAAGCCATTCACCAATCCAGTCCCACACCCTCAGCCTGCTTGCCCACTGGCCTTAATGACACTTGCAACTTAAGAGTCATGGCAGATACTTGCTCATCTGCACTGGCTCCTCCCCATGCAGGAGCTCTGGTCAGTCAGTCCCACCCTGCAGTAGGGAAGCAGGACTCCCACCACTCTAGGAGGAAGGAAAAGGGAAATGCCATTTGGGGCAGGGAGAGCACAAGAGCCATCCTAGGCATAAGAGAGTGTTGATAAGCATGTCACTGACACCCACAGACTTCCTGTTAAAAGAAAAAACTCCAGCCTCAGATAGCAAGCATGCACTGGTCTGCCATTCCCTCTCACAACCCAAAATGTCTGTCACCTAGTCCTGATGCTTTCCTGCTCCCCTTCCCTGACCCTCTAGCCCCAAACTTGCTACCTATCCACATGAGAACAATCCATCCCATCTTGTGATGCTCTGGAGAACTTCCAACTAAAGGTCATGCTTCTTCCTAGCTTGCCCCCAGTTTGCCCTGTGCTGTGTTCAACACTCAAGGTCTGATCACCAGCAGCAATCCCATAAGTTTCTGGATTCCTAGCCTTTCTGAACAGAATGAGAGAGAGAGCGAGAGCGAGAGCGCGCGAGAGCAAGAGCGCGTGCGTGGATGTCAAGCCCAAGAGAGATAAATACTGGATGCCAATTCATAGAAGAGGTCCACTTGAGGACCAGAAAGCTTCATCAAGCAGAGTGCCTCTATAAATTAGTCCATCTGCAACCTGCGTCAGTGCCTCTCCTCTGCAGGTGTAGCTACAGCCATGCAATATCACTGGAAAAGGACAGCTTATATGGCTCATCTAGGTGAGGGTAACATTCAAAATAGGTATAAGACTACTACTTCCTAGGCCTTGTTCTAGACTAGGCTTTAAACGATTCACACCTCACTGCCTCAGAGTCCAGACAAGGCCCCAGGTGCTTCCAACAGAGCAAGGAAATGGTTGTAGCAGAAGAGCAATTTTGGGTACAGAGATCTGGGCTAAAGAAATTAGTCCAATTTTGTGGTAGCTATCCTGTCCCTGGAAATAACTGAGCTTTCCCCCAGATATTGTCTATTGCACTTTTTTGGGGTGATTGAGACACTGTTGAACTAAACCTGCTCTCAAAAACCTAAGCCTCTTTGACAAAGACAGGTTGTGAAGAGGCAGAGAGATAGAGGAGCTGAGGGGTATAAATTAGAGAGGTTCTTCAGCAAACAAGGATTAGCAAACAGGACAGTTTGTAAGCAGTCCACTGGGAGCAAGAGGAGGAAGGGGAAAAGGCACCAGGCACCAGATTCTGCTTTGGGAAGGTAAGCGAGCCAAGTGTTTGGCTTGCTGAGGTCTGTTTGGTGGGTTTGTGCGCTCAGAGTAGCTGGTTGCTAATTGATTAATGCCTGGAAAAAAGACCCTAAAAAGGGGCCTAGTCAATCCAGGCCCAGGAGAGATACATAAAAGAAACAGTTCAAGCAACCAGGGGAACAGTGAACAGGGAGAAGTAAACAGGACAGACTTAAGCATGTCAGACTTAAGCTTGTTGTTTAACTAGAATCCAGAGCAAGGAGGAGTTTGCTTGGAAACTCACATTCTTTTAGTTTAAGCTTCCTCTGAGAGAAGAGAGGTTTGCAGGGACAAGGGAACCCTTCCAGATCAAGAAACAGCAAACAGGCCAGCTACAGAGGAGTTTGCAAGGGAAGGTCTGCTTGGAAAGAAGCAGATTAGGAGACCCAGAGAGATGGCCGATTCCGAAGCATCCTCGGCCAGGAAGACTTCTTCAACTTCATGTTGGAGGAAACCTTTAGGACTGTGAAGGAAGGACTGCCAGAGGCGGTTCTAGAAAAGGAAGAGGGCATGAACTCTCAGGAAGCTGGAAGCTTGCAACCTCTGGCAGCAAGAAGTCATCATTATCCCCCATCTGCAGCGGTTTGCCTGGAGAACAGATATGGAGCGCTAGCAACAGAGGAGGAGGAGCACAATCCTTTGGTTAAAGAGGCCAGGGCAGAAATCCCCAAGGTGTGGAGGATTGAAGCTACTGTCATGAAGAGGAAGCGATGGGTGGTGATGGTTGACTCCCTTCTGCGGGGGACAGAGGGATTCATCTACCAGCCCGACCTGTTGTCCTGGTATGTCTGCTGCTTGCCTGGAGCCCAGATCTCAGATGTGATGGAGGGATTATTGATACTCATCTGACCCTCTGACTACAGCCCCATGCTGCTTATCCACATAGGCACCAATGATACCATCAGGAGTAACTCTGAGCAGATCAAGTGCAACTACAGGGCTCCAGGTGCAAAGGTGAAGGGGACAGGGGCTCAGGTGGTATTCTTCTCAGTCCTTCTGGTCAAGGGGAAGGGCCTCAGCAAGAGCAGATGCATCCTACAGATTAATTCATGGCTGGGCAGGTGGCATTGCCAGCAGGGATTCGGCTTCTTCAGCCATGGGATGTTGTTCCAAGAAGGATTGCTGGGAAGAGATGGGATGCACCTGGAGAGGGAAGAGCATTTTTGCAGACAGGCTCACTAACCTAGTAGGGAGAGCTTTAAACTAAGTTTGCCAGGGAATGGAGAACAAACCCTGTGGTAAGAGGGGAAGTGGAAGACCTGGAGCAAGAGTAAGCAGGAAGGGGCAACAGAGGCGGCCTTGTTCTTCCTGAGGAAGTAGGACAATCAGCTAGTCACCTCAGGTACCAGTACACAAATGTGCGGAGATTGGGAAACAAGGTAGAACTGGAAGTCCTTGCACAGTCATAGCACTATGATGCAATTGGAATAACAGCTACTTGGTGGGATAGCTCACATAACTGGAGCACTGTCATGAATGGGTACAAACTTCAGAAAGGACAGGCAGGGGGAAGAAGAGGAGGAGGAGTTGCACTTTATGTAAAAGAGCCATATGATTGGTCAGAGCTCCAGTATGAAACTGGAGATAGGCCTGTCAAAATTCTCTGGGTTAGGATCAGAGGAGAGAACAACAAAGGTGATGCCATGGTGAGGATCTGCTAAAGACCACCAGACCAGAAGGATGAGGTAGACAAGACTTTCTTCAAAGCAGGCATTTCCAGATCACAGACTCAGGTTCTCAGGGGAGATTCCAAAATCTTCCTAACATCTGCTGGGAGGGCAATACAACAGAGTGCGCAGGCAATCCAGGAAGGTTTTGGAGAGTGCTGGAGACAGCTTCCTGGTGCAAGTCCTGGAATGGCCAACTAGGGGCCATGCTCTTCTTGACTTATTGCTCACAAACAGGGAAGAATTGGTGGGAGATGCAGAAGTGGATGGCAAGTTGGGCAGCAGTGACCATAAGATGACCGAGTTCAGGATCCTAACAAAAGGAAGATAGGAGACCAGAGTAAGGACCCAGGACTTCAGAAAGGCAGACTTTGACTCGCTCAAGGAACTGATGGGCAGGATCCCTTAGGAGGCCAGTCTGAGGAAGAAAGGAGTCCAGGAGAGCCGACTGTATTTTAAAAGAAACCTTACTGAGATGACAGGAATAAACCATCTCAGTGTGCAGGAAGAATAGCAAATATGGCAGGAGAACAGCTTGGCTTAGCAGGGAACTCTGTGAGCTTAAACACAAAAAGGAAATTTACAAGAAGTTGAAGCTTGGACAAGTGACTAGGGAAGAGGATAAGAATATTGCTCAGGTATGCAGGGATGAAATCATGAAGGCCAAAGTGCAACTGGAGTTGCAGCTAGCAAGGGATGTGAAGGATAACAAGAAGGGTTTCTACAAATGTTAGCAACGAGAGGAAGATCAGGGAGAGTGTCGGTCCCTTACTGAATGGAGGAGGCAACCTAGTGACAGATGATGCGGAAAAGGCTTAAGTACTCAATGCCTGTTTTACCTCGGTCTTCACAGGCAAGATCAGTTCCCAGACTGCACTAGACAGCACAGTTTGGGGAGAAGGTGAGCTACCCTCAGTGGTGAAAGAACAGGTTCGGGACTATTTAGAACAGCTTGATGTGTACAAGTCCATGGGACTGGATGCGATGCACCTGAGGGTACTGAGGTAATTGGCTGTTGTGGTTGCAGAGCAATTGGTTATTATCTCTGAAAACTCATAGTGATTGGGGGAGGCCCTGGACAATTGGAAAAAACGGCAAATATAGTGCCCATCTTTAAGAAAGGGAAGAAGGAGGATCTAGAGAACTACATACTAGTCAGCCTCACTTCACTCCCTGGAAAGATCGAGCAGGTTCTCAAGGAATCCATTTTGAAGCACTTGGAGGAAAAGAATAATCAGGAACAATTGGCATGGATTTTCCAAGGGCAAGTCATGCCTGACTAACCCGACTGCCTTCTATGATATGACTGGCTCTGTAGATGCAGGGAAAGCAGCAGGTGTGATGCACCTTGACTTTAGCAAGGCTTCTGATGTGGACTCCCACAGCATTCTTGCAAGCAAGCTAAGGAAGTATGGGTTGGATGAATAGACTGGAAGGTGGACAAAGCTGACTAGATAGTCAGGTTCAATGGGCAGTGATCAATGACTCAAGGTCTAGTTAGCAGCTGGTATCAAGGGGAGTGTCCCAGGGGTCAGTCCTGAGGCTGGTTGTATTCAGTATCTTCATTAATGATCTGGAAAATGGGATGGATTGTACCCTATGCAAGTTTGTGGATGACACCAAGCTGGGGGGAGTAGTAGATATGCTGGAGGGTAGGGCTAGGATTCAGAGAGACCTAGACAAATTGGATGATTGGGCCAAAAGAAATATCATGAGGTTCAACAAGGATGTGCACAAAGTCTGGCACTTGCGCTGAAATAAATTCCATTTGCTGCTATAGGCTTGGGACCAACTTTCGCAGAGCTGCTGCTTAGCCAGAAGACCTGGGGGTTACACTGGACAAAAAAAGTCAGTGTGCCCTTGTTGCCAGGAACAGCAGCATACTGGGCTGCATTAGTAGGAACACTGCCAGGAGATCAAGGGAAGTGATTATTCCCTTCTATTCAGCACTGGTAAGGCCACATCTGGAGTACTCTGTCCAGTTTTGGGCCCCCACTATAGAAAAATATGTGGACAAGCGGTAGAGAGTCCAGTGGAAGGCAACAAAAATGGTTTGGGGGCTGCAGGCACATGATTTTCAAGGACAGCCTGAGGCAGCTGGGCTTCTTTAGTCCAGAGAAGACTGAGGGGGCATTCGATTGCAGCCTTTAAGCTATCAGAAAGGTGATTCCGGAGAGAATGGAGCTAGACTGTTCTCAATGGTGGATCAATAGTTTCAAGTTACAGCAAGGGAAGTTTAGGTTGGTTATTAGGAAAGACACTCTCGCTAAGAGGATGGCGAATCACTGGAATGCGTTACCTAGAGAGGTGGCAGAATCTCCATCTTTGCAGGTTTTTAAGGCCCAGCTTGACAAAGCCCTGTCTGGAATGATCTAGTAGGGGATGGTCCTGCTTTGAGCAGGGGACTGGACTAGATGACCTCCTGAGGTCACTTCCAACCCTAGGTTTCTACGATTCTTACAGAAGTACCTTACAAAAAGAAACAGAGTTGCTCCCCAAAATGAGAGATGCGATTTGAAAACAAAAACAAAAAAACAACACCCCCCCGCCACCAATGGTTGCAGGAGTTCCGGGAATCCTGGCTCAGATGCTTGAACAACTGCATTTCTGAGTTAGGCACCACAGAAACAACAGCATCCTTATATTTCCCACCACAAGCCGTACATGTCGAGACATACACTAATAGAAACTAGTTTCAGTCCTAGACGACTTACTCTTGGACTCCTACTCCCAGCTCCTGAATTTTCTTCTCAATGGCTGTTTCTACTTCACTCTTTTCAAGTGAATACTCAACGAAGAAAGCTTCAAGAATAAATGCTATGAAGATGCTGAGGGAAACAATGAGCAGAAAGACATAAGCAGCATATTGTGTCCCTGTGTTTCCGCCATGCCCATCATCACAACAGTGATTAGTGTATGTCATGGGGTACTGAAAGATTCCTTGCCCATAAGCACAATCAGTAGAAGGCTCAGTCAGTTGGTGGCTGGCTTCCTTGCACTTGCCTGGGACCAACAGATGTTGCACTGTGCTAGTACCACAGAGAGATAGAGGAACTGGTCAAGTCCCTTTCCAGAGCCCTGCTATAACTCATGGAGCAACATTTTTCTTCTTCCAGCTCCCATCCCCAGTGCAGCACATTATTTAGTTTTTTGCCTGACCCCCAAAGTGATATGCTCATTTATAGCCAGAGTCCTGCCTGCCTCTAGAGCATCCAAGCCATCTGCAAGATGATGACGACAACAACTGCTGCTTCCTGTCTAGTCTTGCCCAAGGAAGAGACTGGTCATTCCCACCCCTAAACCCTCCGCTAGCTCAATACCACTCTACCTATCAGTCAATAGGGGGTATTTGTAGGGTAGACCACCACAGCCTACACTTTCAGGGCTCAACTATATGCTCTTTACAGCACAGCAGGGCTCCAGGGACTGACTGGACTTTAATCATGGCTTTGTCAGTTGCGCAGAAGCCTCCATCTCAAACTCTCCCTTTCCCCCTCCAAGCAGATGAGCACTCTGCAAAAACATACTTAACAATCATAATAACCACCACAATGTGGAAGGCGATGAAGTACAGCTTTGCAGCCTGATGAGTTACACGTGCAAATCCACTGGCAAGAAGTATAAATAAAAGTTAAGGACTAAAACCAAGAGGAAACATATCTAGGTGACAAAAGGCACCCTGCTTGAGCAGTCAAGGCAGCCAGACTCATTATACCTTGTGACAAGTGAGCTCTCTTTAGGACACCAAGATCTTTCTGCATTCTGACTACACTGAAGTCAAGTGTGTACAGCAGGAAGCCTTTCCACTGACTTCACTGGGCTGTACTTACAAACTCTGTTTTGAGTATTGAAAGGATATCATGCCACTGATTAACAACCGTTAGCTCCATCAGAACAATGAATGAAGATGCAATATCATTGAAGTTGTTCTTGCAGTATTTCGCTCTAGCAAACGTAGAATCTTTTAAGGCCAAGTTTCCACATTCTAAGGCATGAGGGTCAGTGGATCCTGCTGCAAAGAATTGGATTTTCCCTTGGAACACTTCCATACCAATGATAGCAAACATGTAGTATACCACCTGTGAGAGGAGGAAGAGTTACTGGCTTTCTCTGCAGAGAAAGATGTGGCAATTTTGCCATGCACAGTAATAAAGGGTCTACAGTTCTATCATGACCACTGCAAGCTAAACATTCCTTCCATGCGTGTCCCAGCTTTGTGTTTAAATACTGAAACACTCGACCCAGCCATAGTTTTTCCTCCAACAGCATTAGTGTTTGGACTAAGGCTAGCACCAATAGAGACCCAGTCCATAGAGAAGCAAAATCTATGCAAAAAACAAGACTAGAGTTGAACACGCAAGGAAGAGACTTTCCAATAAAATCTTAAGGGACCAGGATATTTTTCATTCTTACCAATAGTGTACCTTTTTTAGAGACATTCTTGGGAGGTGAAGGAGGGGTTTCTACTTGGCCAGACTGAAGTTCTGGATTCCATACTGGTCCTACACACTTGCCATCACTCCTAGATCCCACACTGATCTCTACTTCTGGTGGTTAGGCAGAATCTCATCCTGTCTGATATTATTTACCCCTCAACTAACTCTGAAGACTTGAGTATATGTACACTGTTGTGATTCTGCCCTTCCTTTAAACAAGGGCATGCTGCTACTGGATGTGCCAACCCTTTACACTTTAGAGGTACAACAACGAGAAGACTCACCAAAGCCAGCCCGCCAAATGTCAGCATTGTAGGCACAATGTTTATTAGCGTGTTCATGATAACCCGGAACCTAGAGCACAAGGATTCATGAGAACATAGGAAGACTGCACTGCATGAAGATGTTTACTTAGGAAACTATTCCAAGAACCAGCCCCTCTGAACAAAAAGGCAGCATTTTGTTTTGCAGGTAGTTGAGTACATTCTTGGCTAGATTGCTTCTGTTAGTTCCAGTTTTCTGTCCTCCTCCACTACTGAGGCAGGGTGAAAGCAAGCAGGTTTTGGGGGTAGTTATGCTGAAGTCTGTTTAGCAGCAACCCCCTGAGGACACCTAGAACATGCGAGTGCCCTTACTGTGCAGGTACTGCACAGTGTCAGAGTGTCACTCTTATTCCTGTTGGGACAGGAAGCTCCATGCCTCAGAACAATTTTTTTAAAAACAGTGGCTCTCAGCCTTTTTTGTACCAGGACCTATTTGTAAATATTGATGGCCAGTCCCAACCCAGTGCTCCTCAATCCTGACCTGCTGCCTCCTGCCCCCAGCTTCTTACAGGCTATGTGGGGCAGGGAGGAGTGCGTGCAGCATGGGGATCCCCAAGCAGCCCCTTGCAGGCTGGAAGTCTGACAGCCTGTGAGGGGAAGCCAGAGTTTCCTACATTTTTCTCCTTTAGAGGAGAATCCATTTTTCTAGTTTGTCAATCCATTTTTAAAATGTTGTTCACAACCCCTTCATATATTCTTGCAACACTTTTGGGTCACAACCAAACGCCGTTTTAAAAAGGAACAGATTGGTGATGAGAGTGAAATACCAAGATCAGTTTAGTTGGCATAGCCTCGCCTTTGCGAGCACCAGCTTTACTCCAACATGAACTAGACTGGTAGGGATGGCTGCTCAGACCAACGGCTGGGTCTACACTTATGTTCCACCTCTAAAACAGGCAGCAGCATGCAAAATTTAGGCTGGAGATTAGGAGGGACTTTCTGACTATGAGGGTTGTCAAGTATTGGAACAGGTTACTTTAGAGAAGCTGTAGCATCTCCATCCCTGGAACCTTTTGAAAGCAGTTGAACAGACACTTCTCTGGGATAGGTTAGTCACAAATGATCCTGAATTGAGCAGGGTGTTAGACTAGATGACCTCATGTGGTCCCTTCCAGCCCTAGTTTCCTCCAAGCCTAAATGTGACTTGGGTAAACCACACTACAGGTTTCACAAGGCCTAAAAACACACTCAGCTAGCCACAAATTGGTCAAAGCTGATAGCCAACAAGCTCAGAATCACTGCCAGGCCACCCTCCAGAACAGCTCACTCTTAGGAAAAGGCTGCAAGCCCTCTTGCTTCTGTACCTTTGAATGCTGTCAACAATCCTTATGAGCCTGAGGACTCGCAGTATGAAGACAATGTCCAACACCTGCTGACCATTGTATTTACTTGCTGAGTAAGAAAATAATCAGCTTTTAATATACTCTTAATTGATAACGCTTCTTTGTCTGCTTAAGATAGGAATGTAAAAACTCGCATTCGGAGCTGTGTCAGGTGGCTAAAAACATTGTTCAGACCATCCTACTCTGAACAACCCAGCATCACAAGGAAGTTTGCTCATTTCTAGCACTGCCCCCACCCCCCAGCCACAGAACCTCCATTAGAAACATGTATATACTTATGGGTCTGGGGGTGTAATATTACAAACAAGGTCAAACTGAAGATTCTCTCCCCAGTGGTCCACGCAACATAAGAGGTAGGATTTACGTTAAATGGATACCTTTCATTGTTGATGCGTAGCTAGCTTATCTGTTATAGTACTTTTGGTCTAAAAATATGAACTCCTTCATTATTTACTGTACTTAACCCCCCCACCCCCCAACTTTCTTCACACATCACAAACCCATAACAAATCCTGTTACCAAAATAGGTAGTGTGTGCTTACAGCCATGTTGAAAGCCTCTGAATTTCAGACATCTGCCAACTAGATATAACCTACTCAAATCAGACATAAATAGGAAAGCAATGCTGAGCTTACTTGATTTGAATGCAGCATTGAGTATTGTAGCTACCAGAGCAGCAATGATGATTAAGGTGTCAAACCTAGTGCAGAGAAAAGGATGATTCTATTAAAAACTGTCATCTCAGTCCTTTTGCTACCATACACAGTAGGCTAGTGACATACACAGCACTTGGAATCCTGAAAAATGTTTAGACATGGGCTTATAAATGCTCATGTGCACTTGAATGTGGAGCTGGACCAAAAATGCAAGCATGGATTTTGCCAGACTAGATCCATGAAACTTTTGCAAGAGGATTCCAAATGAAAACTAGTTGTTTTCTGTTGCACACTACCTTTCAGATGTGTTAAGTGCTCTTAAGAACAGGACCATCCGCACATTAGGGTGGGAAAACAAACTAAATGCCCTCTGAGCATCTCAGAGTTCTTTCAGCAAGAATTCTCTCTAGCTCATCTTGAGCAGCTCGTTTTGCAGACGTGTCAAACTACTATACAGGGCCAAGGTGAGTGGAAAGTGGTCCTGCAACATCCCAGGAGGCACTGCTCCCAGCCTTCCCCACTTGGATACTCTATCCTGTCCCAGTGTGACAGTGCAGAGAGCCAGCAGCCAGAGAAACCCTAAAAGGTAAGGATCCCCACCCCCTGGCGCGCGCACAGTCCTTTCCCCTCTGTTTCTGTTCTGGACTCCTTCCTTCCCCCTTTGCTTATGTGCCTTGTTGGCATTATCTTGGGGGAGCAGTCAGGGAAGGGGAATCCACCCATCCACCAATGCTGTCTGGGCGGAGCTCAACCCAGAGAGTGGCAGCAGCAGGTGGGCATATTCCCCTTCCTTGCCTGCTCCTTTGAGACAGTGCCAGCAAGCACAGGTGAGCAGGGTGCAGGTGGGATGGGAGAAAGACAAAAAGGGGGAAGCAACAAGTGAAGCAGAGACTTGATCCAGGCTGGCAGGGGATGATGCAAACTCAGTCCAGGCTGGTGCAGACCTAAGCTGGGACTGTATCCTGTCCTAGAGAGCAAGCAAACTGGGCAGGCATGGATCAGACTTGGCAGCTCTTAGCCACATACCTGCTCCCCAGCCCTCAAGGGCAGGTCAGAGCAGCGCATGTTAGAGAGGGTATTTAAAAAAAAAAAAACCCTGTAGCCTCCAACTGCTCACAGCATGTGCTCTCTTTATAGAACACAACCTAGTATTCCTTAGGTTAGCATATGCTAACTGTAACATGTAACTGCACCTTTTCAAACAACAAAAAAACCCAAGTCATTTCTACATTCCTAATGCAGCTAAGAAAGCCACACACAACTAAGAACCCTACTTACCAGTTCCAAAACTGGTTCTTTGCAAAGAATGTCCTGGGTTCATAAGTATACAGCTTCAAGAGTATCTCAATGATATACAGAGAAAGGAAAGCCCACTCTGCATACGAAATCAGTGGGTTTTCCTCATCCAGGGCAATGAATATAGCATTTATTAGAATGATCACATCGTAAATCCAAACAAATCTCCTGCAAGGAAAAAAAAAACAAAACAAACAAACAAACAAAAAAAAACAAAAAAAAACCAACACACACTTTTATATGCAATGACAGAACAAGTCATTGTTCAAAGAACACTCTTCTCCCCCACTGACAACCGCCCCCCACCCACTTACTCATCAAGGCAGCTTTGCCAACCAGCCATTTTTTCCAATTTCAGTATTTTCTACAATTGTGTATTTAGGAGAGTTCTTATGACTGTCTTACACTTGAAATCTACTGAAAAATGTGTGCTCAAGTCACAGTGAACAACAGTGTATTTTCCTACCATCAGAAATGAGCACTTTTCAGACACTAGTAATAATTCAGCTGGCATCAAATCAAAGCCAGCTGGCAGTACTGATAAGAAGGTGAGTGTAGAAAGTAGAAGAGAAGAAAGAAACCAGACAAGTGAAATGGTGGGCTATAAAGAATACCAAGCCCTAAATTAGCTCTTAGCACCAGTTGAATAAGTCAGTGAAATGGAGAAAACTGCCTATTGCTATAGACATTACTGAGTTACTATAAGTTTCACATAGCACTTAAGTCCAAGGATGGAAAGGAACAGCCAGGTTTTTGTGGGTCTCAATATTCATTTTATCTGAAAACTCTTGTACCAGCCACCTCTAACCAACATCTGCTCAGTTGTCCCCCAAGCAGTGAAAAAACTGAATTGTGCTTGTTGGGAAATTTCTGGTGGGCTCAGCACTGTGCAGTCTCTTCTACTCATGTTAGAGGTAACACTCCCAGCAACTTGAGCAGGAGCTAAATCTAGGCCAAGACTTTTGAAAAAGCATATGCAGCACATTCAATTGTGCAGTGTTGGACTATTCCAGTCTGTTGCCAAAAGGAACACTTGCCTGGAAAGAATTACTGGTTGGCAACATATTAAGTATTAGAGGCTGCCTGTTGAGAGAGCAGAGACACCTACTTGTGTCTAACCATGCTGCGCAGAAATCTGCTTGATGCAGAGTTATAGACATGGGGCAGCCAACGTTCCAGGGGATGGCTTCGGATTTTCATCGTGATCACCTGGATGTTCAGAAGGTCTGCCAGACGCACAAATGACTTTTTGTCTGCAACAGTCAAGGATGCTACATGTTACCATTTAGAATGCAAGCCCCTTAGGAGTTCACATTAGCAGAAATTTGCACAAGAAGCCTGGATAACAGCAGATCCAGTTTTGCAAGGGCAAGGGACCAGCCAAGTAGATGCTTAGGATTCAGTTTCCCTAGTAGTATTTAAAAAACAAATATAGCAATGCTATTGTTTAAGCAAGAAGAGCTTCCCTGCCCCCTCACCCCCAAAACCTTCTACACACCAAGTGTGATTTCACAGTTTTCAGTTTGTTCCTACTCACCCACATAACCTTTCTGCTCATCATCTGAGATTCTCAGCAAGAGCTCTCGATGGGAAGTGCTGATCTCTGGGGCCACTAGCTTGACTACCTGCTTCCACTGGGATTCTTTAACAACAAATTCTGAGCCCTCCTTGACCTTTAGGATGTTGAAGGCTTCTACCATCTTGTGACGCTTCATGTAGGCAAGTTTACGAATCTCATTCTGGAGAGGACAAAGGAATTAAAGAGGTCTCACTTCTTAATTCCCCTCTATCCCTCACTTTCATCCATCTTAAAGTTCATATCTACAATTCTTTGCCATGGAATCTAGAACAGAACCTAGGGGGAAATGCACTAAAAAAAATAAATAAATAAAATAAATGGTCAAGAAGGTCGCCATGCAACCAGAGGAGGATTTGTCTGATGTGACCCACCTGATCTGCTGCAACTGCAGATAGAAGGTCACCAGGAGCCTCCTGCCTTACTCTCCACTAATGAATTGCACCTGTCCCCAATTTCCGCTCAGTCCATCCAGGCAGGATGCACTGGCAGCAATTCTGTCCTATAGATCAGATCTTGCAAGACTGAAAAAAACAAAAGTGGCTTACCCTGGGCCTTGGATCACAATGCATGATAAAGACAAGGCACACTGATGCATAAAGAACAGTATGGAGGGATGAGTTGCATGGTTTTACCACACACTAGGAGGGCTCTCATACTAGAATAGTAAAGAGCAGGAATCAATTTAAATATCATAAATGGTAACAACTTCCTCAATTTCAGTGGCACAGAACAGAGTTAGCCATCCCCAAGAAGCTGAACCCTATGATCAGAAAAGGCAACCACAGCTTTCATGATGAACCTTGTGTCCTGCTTCCATTAGGAGGCTGTCTCCAAAGGGCTCCAAACAGGGTCAGCTTTATGTAATAGCACTTCCAGTTTAAGCCTGCACTATCTGGTGTCACGTGGACACTTAGAATTGTAGAAAATTAGGGTTGAAGGCACCTCAGGAGGTCACGTAGTCCAACCCCCTGCTCAAAGCAGGGCCATCCCCAATGAGGTCATCCCAGCTAAGGCTTTGTTTAGTCGGATCTTAAAAACCTCCAAGGATGGAGACTCCGCAACCTCTCTGTGTAACTTGTTCTAGTGTTTACTACCCTCCTAGTAAGAAAGTTTTTCCTAATATCTAACCTAAACTTTGCTTGCTGCAACTTGAGTCCACTGTTCCTTGTTCTTTCATTTGCTACCATTAAGAGCAGTCTAGCTCCATCTTCAGGTAATTGAAGGCTACAATTAAATCCCCTCTCAGTCTTCTCTTCTCCAGACTAAGTAAGCCTAGTTCCCTCAGCATCTGCTCATAAGACATGTGCCTCAGTCCCCATACCATTTTGAAGCAGAGAACCATTAAAAATGTGAAGAGGTCAATAAAATCCAATGCGTTTCAATCCTACATGGACAAGCTGTAGCTTGCTATTTCTGGATCAGGAGATGTGCTTCCCTAGCCTTTACCTTTAAGTGTTTTCTGTAATTGTTGTACACAACAGCCAGGAAGACAGACATGAAGATGTAGGTGTTGATTATAACATAGGTGATGAAAAACAGGGAGTACCACCAACTGAAGTCAAATGCTGGCATCCTAGAGAAAGGGGGAGTGTCTTTAATCACTTTTGCAGCAGACAACAAGCACATAGATAAATTCACAGTCATCATCTTAACTGCTGTAATCGTGTTTCAAACAGGCTTTGAGAAGTCTCATTCCCCTCTAGACAGCTATAAAAGCAGACAAATGAAACAATTATAAAGATAAGTTACGCACACTGAGAAAGAGAAGCCACAGTCTGTTTGTTCTGTAACTAGTCTGTAGCACTGATAGGCAACCTTTGCTAGCCACAGACCAGAACGACCCGTCTCAAGTCGGAAGCAGGCCAGTACTTCTCCCCACAGCAGCATGGGGAGAAGCACCCAGGTCAAAGCCCTCACTTAAAGCTGCCCCACATTTGTGATCTGGATCCAATGGTTCTGCAGGCCAGATATGGCCTGTGGGCAATAGGTTGCCGACCGCTGGTTTATAGTGATCCGAAACTACACAGCCCTATGCTCCACGGCAAGGTTTTCAAAATTCCTCACCCATCTGCTCTACACACACACAGACCCGTCTCACTGAAACTAGCAGCATCTGGAGCTGAGCTGAAATTGCTCAGTATAGTCAGAGTTCAAACTAGCAGAAATGTGATTAAGTGCACAGTTGGCAAAAGGGACAAATTTATCTTTGTGGCAGATCCAAAAGAGTCACCTGAATGACTATCAGCCTGACTCCAGGGACAAACGTCTACTTTTTGTGTAAAAGAGTTTGGTATCGTATTGATAAGAATGTGTTAATTGGAGTCTATTGAGTCCCATTCATAGAATATTAATATCAACTCAAAAGGGATCAAAATAATGGCTTTAACTGGAAGTGTAACATGAGTGCATTTAAATTTTGTCAAACAGTTTAATGCAGCCTTTGGCTGGGACTACAGAAACACTACTGATAGGTCAGTTTTACCATCCAAGTCATTCCTTATTTGAAGCTTAGTTTAAGCCCTCACTTGTTGCTGGATTAGCTGGCAAGTAGGATTTTCAGGGGCATACCCAGCTGCCCTGACTTTCTAGTCACAATTTCCTTTTAGTTGTTTACTACAATGTGTGCCTGAACCATTTGATATATGCAGCTCTGGCATACAAATAAGTTCAAAAGTTGACATCAGGTCACTCAGCTGAGTGAATCACAGTGCAACTGAAAACCCTATCAGGATACAAAAGAGGCAGCATTGTGTGGGCAAGAAAGTATTCCAGTGGCATTTCCTGAGGTGTGGTGGTTTAAACTCACCAATTTAAAATGTTGCATTAAGAGATCTTTCCACAGGATGGAACTGTACCTACAAAGCACAAGACTGAACACAGTTTTAAAGCATGCCAGCATCAGTCTGTAACATCATTGCATGAGAAGGCTCAGAGAGAATGATCTTGGAGTCAAATTGCTCTTAATGTGCCACTGCCTCCTCCCTTCACTAAAAATGAAGATAAGTTAGGCAGCCCAGCACACACTAGTATTTTACCATGTGTACGATATGAACAGAGATGTACTGGTTTCCTAGCTTTTACAATCTCTAGGTTAAAGAAGCCTAAGCAAAGGCAGGGGAAAGGGGTAGAGGGAAATGACCAATATGCTGCTTTAAGGTAATCTTTCCATCAACTGCAGAAAGGCTTTGGATCCTACACTAGGCTGCTCATACTGTTTTAAGCCCAGGGTGGTGTCTTTTATTTATTTATTTATTTATTTTACTGCCACTAAGTGTGTCAGTGCAGTGAGATATTCTAGTTCTGGCCTCAGGAGTGCTGTGAAGGCCAGGTCACTGCCAGAGTGCAGGGTACGTACATGACGTCAGGGCTGTTAGCTGTGGTTACGAGCACATACAGGTCAAATACAATTTCTAGGTAGTTTGTGAAATATGGGGATCCTTCCACTGTCTGGAGATTCCTAAGGAGAAAGAAGCAGCAGGAAGTTACATATTGACAGCAGGTGACTGATACACAGGCTGTGCAAAGGCTGGTGGGGCTGCTGTTCACTTCAGACTACAGGCACCTGGCTATGATATTTTTAAGAGCATCAAGCCCCCACTGACCTGAGGAACAAGCAGTCTGGCAGTAGCTAGGCACTGTTCCCCATTCTCACACATTTGATCTGCTGGATTTGGGGCTGCCCTGTTTCAAACCCACAACCCGCACTGAACTGCAACAAGGAGAGTACTCTCACCTGTCACCAAATAACTTCAAAGCCATGAGAGAAAACATGAGGACGCTGAACATGAAGAGCAGGAAAACATACGTGATCTCCGGCAGTGTGTTCCGGATGCTGCGAAATGCTCTCCGCATCTGCCAAGACATAAGCCACAAGAAATATAACAAGAGGCGAGTAAGCAGGGCATGAACCCTGGGCACTGTCTTACATGGCACATCAGAATGGTGGCAGGGTACAGGGTAGCAGTAGAAACAGACTGTGCTGTGGCAGCAGTAGCCAGGGACTTCTAAGTCCCCGGGGCAGGCAAGACCCCTCTCCCTACCCGAAACCACCAGTAAGGTTTTGCTCAGGATGCAGACCTTGCTAGTTATGCCTCCTCTGCAAGCCACCCTGAGGAACAAAGCAACACAAGCTTCCCCTTCCCTTTCAGGCCTCCATGCCAGGGTCAGCCACCCCATAGTGACAGACAGGCAGCACAGAACCCAGGAGCTACCACTGCTGGTCCATGCTGACAGAACCTGACAAATAATGCTCAGTCAGTTTGGCTTCACATCATCCTGCCCCAGCTGAACCAGGGCAAGCTTGGTTATCAGCCTGACATTTTACCCTGAAAAGGTACCACCTTGCTACTAGATTCTCTGTACTGTAATTTTCTTGGTTGCCTTCTACACTGAGTTTTTTTGTGCCCTTGATGATTTCTACAACTACGTTGACCCTAGTCTGAAGACAGCCTGAGATAACAACTCCAAGAAGAACACATCATCTCATTCATTTCAGCAGGTTGATTACCCAGAGACAGGAATTTAGAATCAACAGCAAAAGAAACAGCGAACAAATCAAAGCACGCTAGAAAGGAGAGGCAGTCATGCTACGAAGACTTGCACAATCTGTTGTGAGGGTGTCAGGGTTTCTCTATAGCCAGAAAGATGCAAGGTCAGACACAAGTTTCAGATTGTGAACTTCAGCAGCACAGAAGCCCGTGCTTATTCTTATAGTTTAAAAAGCATTCTTGCTCCCCCCTCCTCCTGTTTTCTCTCTTTATCCAGAAGTCAGTACTTGGGCAGAATGGAGTCCAAGCATCCCGAGTATGCTTTATCAGAGTGGAGTATTTAGCAAGCCTCCCTCACTCAGCCCCCTCCCCCAACTCATAGCAAGTGTTGTTCACCAAACACTGAATGGTAGCATTTGAATCATCGTGACCTACTTAAAAACTCATTTGTTGCAGTCAATCCAGAGCAGGCTGACCCAGATCATGGATTCCAGTCAGCCCAAGACAAATGGGATGAAAGATTACAGGCTAAGCAAGCCACTCCTACAAATTGTCCATAGGGAAACAAGGGGCCACACATAGAGGATTCCAATCTTGTTGCTTGCCACTTGCTACCAGGTACCTTGGAGCATGGAAAAGGCTCCAGGTCAAGAACACAAGCAGAAGAAAGGGACTGCCAGTCCAACACTTCCAAGGGGACCATGGACTGGGCTGCAGTGATACCCATTCAAGTTCCAAAGCCCCATCACACCACAGCAGGTAATCACAGATGCTCTGTGGCCAAAGCAGCAGCTAACAGGTCAACAAGCCACCTGCTCTGCTTTGTGAGGAGATGCATCTTCTTGACACACCTGCTCTCCCCCATTCTGTCAGAGGTCACCCCCAGTACATCATCTTGGCAACTGCCTCCACAGCTATGTACTCCTTACTTTGCAACTTGGGAGTTGCAGTCAGGGTTAAGTCTTAGCAACCCTCCAGCCCCTGGCAGGCATGGCCTGAATACCTCCCACAGATAAAACCCCCCAAGGGAATGCCTGGATTCCATTCTCACCCCCGTTCTACATATACACAGACTGATCACAGGGAATTTGAGAAAAGGCAAGACTGAGACGATAAACAGCTGCTCCAGAAGCTTCAACGGAGCTGAAAACCACTGGAGCCAGTTTTCTCCTCACAGTAAAGGAGGCCAACGAATTCACACACAGACAGGGTCGCCTTGGGCAGCAGATGCAATGATTCAGCCTTCTGCTTACAGAAATAAGAGGCCAAAGTCCCGGTTGTGTCTGAGGAGAGTACAATTACGGATTGAGATGTGCTCATCTTCCTTGAAGGAGTCTAGGATAGCTTGGCAAGCAAGTGAGGCTGCAGAACAGGTAAGAGCCACAGGATGGTGCTCGCACAGGGTTTGGAGAGAATATCTGGGATGTGCACTTCATTAAGAATCAGGACCAACAAGAAGAATGGTCCAAAAGTATATAGATTCTATCCTGAATCTTGTTGATCCCATTCCCAAAAGCCAGCAAGAATTCAGTATGTGACCACATGGATGGCAAAACAAGCAGAGAAGGATTTTCACTACTGATAATCCAATGATGCAGACAAAGGCATTGACTTCAGAGACTCACTGGACTCTGGACAACATTGCACCTGGATAATTCATCGTATTGTAGAGTTAAAAAAAGAAAAAAAATCACCCCATGAAATTCTATAGTAAATTACACTGGTGTATCATTTGTCTGTAGGGTTGACTTGCATTTAATTCCAGGGTAGACCTTTGCTCAGTGCGAACAGGCTTCCCCATCCCCAGTGTGGCAAGGCTCTGTAGGAAGCCCCAGCTGCAAACAGCCACCTAAGGAAAGCTGGCTATGTGTTTGTTCCATACAGCAGTGTAATTTCACTTAAAGTAAAATGAGGTATATTATCCTGGGATAAAAGATGTTGTATATCCACGCAAGAGAGGGCATTGTGGCTCATTTTTGTGATCTGGACACAAAGAAAGTTACTAGCAATGCCCGATGGCTCCTTTCATTCCAAAGCCTTACAATTTATTTCCTGCACAACTGAGTCGGTTTCTCCAGACATGGCTGGCCAGACATCTCCACTCACTTAGCAGGAAAGAAATCCTATTGATGAGACACACTGTTCTGCACTGTCACAGCCCGGAACATGTAGGTTTGTTCTGTACTATGTGCATGGTCTGCCTAAGCTGGGCAGCAAGAGTTGGATCCTATGAAAAGAATAACTTCAATTTGACAGCAAAGCTCTAGGAGTACTTCAAATCTG
>NW_005842999.1:436865-459236 GCF_000455745.1 Alligator sinensis | reverse complement strand
AAAGAGTGTTATGTGCTTTCACACACTGGGAAAGTCTCACTCTGAACAACCAAAGGAGCATATCTGGCTCAAAGGGAAAGGTCTTGACAGCTGCATTATGAGCTCACGTATCTGTACCCCATTTTGTCAAATGCTCCAATTCAGAGAGAACAATTTGCAGCTTACAAAAAAATCCAATACAGGTACATTTGTAAGATGACAAAGTACTGCTTACCTGGCGACTCTCTGTAAAGTTTACTAAGAAGATGGGCCTCATGATCCTTGAGTATCTAACACTGGTTATGTTGCAGATTTTAAGAGCCCCATGGATAATCAAGTCAGTTAAAGCCACCTGTGGAAGAAAGTACAATTCACAGAAAATTACTTAGGGCTTGTGTACCTGGGGAAACTGACTGAATATATATATTTTTTTAGAGCAAAGTGTCCATGCAAGGAGGTATTCCAGAAAAGCTGTAGCTACTTGAAGTCTACAGCTGACCCTGATCTGAGATAGCTTTCCTGTAAAGGCTTAAATGCTTAAGGCTGTCTAAACACCAACCCATAAAAAGCATCTCTTGTAGGGGGTGGGGTTTCAGTGAGTTAAACTGTGTTA
Source organism: Alligator sinensis (assembly GCF_000455745.1). Taxonomy (NCBI): domain Eukaryota; kingdom Metazoa; phylum Chordata; order Crocodylia; family Alligatoridae; genus Alligator; species Alligator sinensis. Next base: position 458,644 of record NW_005842999.1, on the reverse strand, counting down.
TTACAGGAAATACTTCAAATAGCTTCCAAGAGAACAATGCAAACAAGGCCACCCTATCTTGCTACATTTTCTTATCCTGAGTTTCACCAACTAGGCCCAGTTTTTGTCATGCTATGATCCAAAATTTAACCTTGAAAAGGAAGGGGTGTGTCAGTGCCATACAGATGATAGCTATGTGCAGTCAAAGCCAGCCCCACCATTTTCATGCTGCCACGAACTCTTTGTGCCCATGAAAACAGAAATAGGAAAAGGCTCAAATTAAAAAACTTTCTGCCCCAAGCATTGTACCTGCAACTAAGCAAAAGGGAACTCACCAGTATTGCCATCATAAGGCAGATATTCTTTGCATCCTTCCAGAATATATTGCGTGGAGTGACTTTTGCAAAGTGCAACAGTCGACTAAAGAATACTAAAAGACATAAGACTTCAACCAGTGAAGTGGCCTGGAAACAGAGGGAAAGTTAAGAAAATGAACTGACTTTGCTGAATTGTCCTATTATTTTTCCCCTAAACACTACAAATATCAGCAGAGCCCCTAATAAACATAACGTATGTTGACAGAAGAGGTTTCTCTGTTTGTATAGCTATACCATATTGCCAACCACCATGTTGGAAATCAACAAAAAGCTCTCCTATTGGAAGAGCTGCATCCACAGATGTTTTGTCCATAGACCTGCACCAGCAGGAGCATGGGTTTTTCATATTTATAGCCAACACAGCTGTGCCCACAAAACTTCATGAAAACCTGCACTCAGGCCGCGAGACCAAGGTAGGAAGGTATGCATCAGATGGGTTCTCCTTTGGGAATTTTTTGTTGACTTGTCTTATTTCAAGCCCTCCCTCACCCACCTTGTATCTATACTTGCAGCTCACAGTTAAAGGGTCATATCTCTAGGTTGTAGGAAAAAAAGCCACAGAGATAATTGATATTATTTATTTCTATTCTTATAGTAATAAACAGCTCAACAGCCTTCTCCACCGAATCCAGGCAGAGAAATACTGATTATTTATTTGCGCAGCAAAGCTATCGTAGGCAGCTTCCCATCTATTCTCCACAATGTACATAACAAAGTTGCAATACTGTTTCCATTTTATCCCAATGGTTACCAAGAATGGAAGTGGGTACACTGCAGGGTCTTCAAACACAGCAAGGGAAAGGTTTACAAAAACGAAGAAGTAGGTGGCTGCTTGCATAGTCCAATGGTTGTAGAGATAATAAAGTCTGGGAAGGAAAACCAGAGTCATTTTAAAATTAGGGTATTAGTACATATATGCATTAATACAAGTGTACAACAGAAGGGATAAAGGTCCTTCCACACTATTAGATGCAGCTTGATTTTAAGTGATCAAGTGCTGGTAGGCAACAAGAAACTATCCTGAGCATTAGCTATTTAAAGATTACCATAACACACACTATTTCTTAGAAGACCACAGGTGGACTCAGCAGGTACCACAAGCAGCTGTTTCCTGAGGTTTTGCAAATCACCCGTGTCTAATTGCTGTTCCAAAGGAAACCAATTCATTTACACAGGTTTTTGCTTCTGATTATGTGGATTGGATGTTTCTCAACTGTTCAAGACAGCTGACTGTAACCACACTTTATCTAACATCACAGAGAAATATAAAGGGGAATACAAATATTGAGAACTCCAATTTTAAATGTAACTATTAGCATGAATCAATCTGGTTTAAAAAACAAAAAACAAATACAAAGTTACCCACCCTTCATAATTGCCCCTTTTCTTAAAATGAGAATATACCACATAAGGTTAATTTAGATGTGTATCATAGAAAATTAGGATTGGAAGGGGCCTCAGGAGGTTATCTAGTACAACCCCTGCTAAAAGTGGGACCATCCCCAGTTAGATCATCCCAGCCAAAGGGCCGTAAAAACCTCCAAGGATGGAGATTCTACCACCTCTCTGGGAAGCCTGCTCCAGTGTTTTACTACCCTCCTAGTGAGAAAGTTCTTCCCAATATCTAAGCTATACTTCCCTTGCTGCTACTTGAGACTGTTGCTCCTTGTTCTGTCATCTGTCACCACTGAGACCAGTCTACCTCCATCCTCTTTTGAATCCCCCACTTCAGGTGGTTAAAGGTTGCTATTAAGTCCCCTCTTCTCTAGGCTAAATAAACCCAGTTCTCTCAGCCTCTCCTTACAAGTCATGTCCCCCAGCCCCCTCACCATTTTTGTTACCCTCCACTGGATTCTCTCCAATTTGTCCACATCCTTTCTGTAGCGAGGGGCCCAAAACTGAACACAATACTCCAGATGTGGCCTCATCAGTGCTGAATAGAGGCGAAGAATCACTTCCCTTAACCTACTGGCAATGCACCTACCAATGCAACCCAGTATGTTGTTAGCCTTTTACAATGAGGGCACGCTATTGGCTCATTCAGCTTACTGTCCACCATAGCCCCCAGGTTCTTTTCTACAGAGTTGCTGCCCAGGCAGTCAGCCCCCAGCCTGTCCTGGTGCATGGGATTGTTCTATCCTAAGTGCAGGACTTTGCACTTGTCCTTGTTGAACCTCATGAGATTCTTTTGGCCCAATCCTCCAATTTTAGGACACCGAATCTTATGGCCCTACCATCCAGCATATGTACTACTCCCCCCAGCTTGGTTGATACGTAATGTTGCAGCTAATCTAACCAAAAAGTTAGTGCCTTTTCAACAAGGCTCATACACACAGAATAAGTCTAGAGTTTGAAAACCAAACCATTTTGGAGACGTGAGCCAAAAGCATTAAAAATATTTCTCCATCACCAGGCATTTTTTGAACACTAGCTTTAAATATCATTGCTGTTTTCAAGCTTTCCATAAAGACTGTAGAAGATAAGTTTTGTTCTCCAGGAGAAGTGAGATGCACCAAAATAATCATGTAATGCTGAACAACAGGGTATTTTTGTGATATCTTTTATTGGACCAATTGTATAGTTGGGAAAAGAAGTCTGATGAGCTTTCAGGTATTTTGCTTAACCCAGGAGTGAGTAATTATTTGGGCCAGTGAGCAACATCGGGAATTTTGGTGAGCTGGGTCAGCACCATCCCCACCTCCCCCAACAGCTCAAAGCTCCCCAAGCAGTCTCACCCCATCCACCTGCCCATGTGGGTCCTGGCCAGTCTCCATGGAGGTCCCAGGATTTCAGGGCAGTGACATAATGGGGCTGGGGCCCACGGCACAGCCACAATCTGTTTCTGCATGCCCCTTACCACAGAACCAAGGCCTGTTGCAGGGGTGTGCAGGCAGCGAGTCATGGCTCTGCCCTCAGCTAAGAAGAAGCATCCGGGAGTGGGATGGGCAGGGGGCAGGGCCCAGCCCTACACTGTTACTGCTCTGCAATCCAAGCCCCAGCCCTGCCTGTCCACCCTGCTCCTGGATGCCACTCCTGGCCCACCCATGGCCCCATCCTGGCCAAGCGTGGAGCAGAACTGTGACCTGCTGCCCACATGCCCCTGCAATGAGCACCAGTTCTGCGGACAGGGGTGTACAGGGAGCAAGTTGTGGCTCTGCCCAGGACCCCAGCCCTGCACTGTCACCACCAAGCCATCTTGGGGTCTCCACAGAGACCAGCTGGGACCTGCATGGGCAGGGTGCACAGCCAGCTGGACAGGAAGGGTCCTTGGGCAAAGTGGCAGCTGTGTCTGGGGCCAGGCCCAGGATCTTGGGGCGGTGATAATAAGGGGCTCAGGCCTGGGCAGAGCTGCAATCTGTTCCCTACATGCCCCTGCATGTGGAACCCATGCCTGTAGCAGGGGCATTCAGAGGGCAGATTGCAGCTCTGCCCTGGCCCCGGCCCCAGCCCCATGCTGTCACCGTTCAGCATCTTGGCCTCACCCACCTGTCCTGCTCCCCACCCACCTGGAGTCCCATCACATCCAACTGGCTGCACATGCCACAGCCAGGGCAAGACTAAGGGACCTGCCACAGGCTGGACAAAATCCGTCAATGGGCTGGATGTGGTCCACACACCATATTTTGCCCAAACCTGGCTTAATTTATATGTCTGTTTCTTTTCCAAACCTGAAGAGAAGTGCTTTATGTCCCCAAATTTATCAAATCTCTCTTCCACCCATACATTTAGTCCGAGATGGCACAAATGCACAATTCTCAGTGGGAAACAGTGTCAATAGATATTCAACAGGACAGGCTTTACTTACACAGAATAGTAAATTAGCTTTCCAAACAAATTCCCTCCCCTTCTCTGTTTGTGGGCAGCTCATAAACAGCTGACATAAGGTATTCTGGGAGAATTTGAGCTCCAATGGTCCTGCTCCCCCCAGCCCTCCCCTGCACTGTACACGGGTTAGAGAGCAGCTCCATCACCCAGGGAGAGCTCAAAGCTTACTGTTCAGGAGCAGAACTGCAGAACGTGCGTGTACATTTTGGTGGGGAGGGGGAAGAGATGCTAGAGCTGCTGGCAAGCGCCATGAAGCTTAAGTCATGTTGCTTGATGGAAATATCTGCCAGGGATCTTAGCCCAAGGCTGGCTAACCTGCAACATGGATGCCACAAGCAGTATGGGTAACCTCTGTGTGTGCCACATGGCACACCAGGGCGGGGACAGGCAGTACAGTAGCAGATAAGGTGGGAAGTAGAAAGCAAAACAGAAAAAGAAATATTGGGAAGGGAACACAGGGAAGGAAGCAGAAAGCAGAGCAGAAGATCAGGCATGGAAAGGTGATCACAGTGGCACTTGGAGAAAAGTGTGGGACTAATTTGTAACATGCCTGCCATGCCAAAAAGGCTGGCCTCCACTGCCTTAGTGTATCCATGCTTAGCCAGAATGGAAGATTTGAGGAAATGAAATGTTTTATAGCTTGGCTGTCTGGTCCAAGCAATCTGATAGCAAAAAAAACACAGAGCACTAACAGAGCTGAAGGGGGTGGGGGGAGCTGAATTAATCACAAAACTTGATTCAATTCTACGCAACCCACAAGTGGGTCACGAGAGTATATGAAAGGGTCGTGAACAAACTTCAAAGTTGATTATCCTTTAAAATGGGAAAAATGTGGGAAACTGACTTTTCCCTTGCAGGTTGGGAAAATTCTAGCCTGTAAGGGGCTGTGTGCCCCTCCCCCTGGGTGCCCTACACATGGTGGGGCTGGGCAGCAGCGGGTCAGGAGTGAGGGGCACTGGGTCAGGAATAGTCACTGATGTTTACAAATGGGTAATGGTACAAAAGAGGTTGAGAACCACTGCCCTAAAGTACTCTTTTACACTCCTTCCCTTCTGTGCTACCTTCTCTTTTAATGCTTTATTGCTAAGGAGTTAAGTTTGTATAGTCAACAGTTCTGTTCACTCTGAATAGGCCTAGTCACCAAAAGGGAATAAATCAATCCGACAGAATTGTTTTGGTTAAAGTCTGCGTGACTTCTGACAAAAAGCACAAGAGGAAAGACTCCCAAACATTTCAGCACCCCTACCCATTTCACCCAGAGGCAGCCAGCCAACAGCTCAGATTTCAATTTAGTATGGTGTTGCCATACCATGCCAAGTTTCTGAAGAGTTCTCTAAAAAGAATAGGAAAACAGCATTCAAGACTTAACATTATTGGCAAGATGACAAAGCAAGGATCCCACTTCCTGTATTCACACATCACACAACTGCCTCACCACATGCTCTGTTTCCCCACCACACACACACACACACACACACACAAAAAGGTAGTACAAACACAGGACAAAGGTTTTATTCCGTTTGCTGCTATTCTTTTATTCCTCAATCCTGCAAAAATGTGAATATACTATATATACTCTTAACTTCATGCATACAAAGAATTCCTTTTAAGCTGCTGAGGATCTGCATATGAACAGAGCAGAGGCTGTACGTAACATTTCATAGAAAAGTAGCTCTGGAAGGACCTTTGGGAGGTCATCTAATCCAACTCCCAGCTTGAGGCAAAAACATCCTTAACAAGCCATCTTAGACAAATGTATGTCTAAACATTTAGGGCTAGTAAACAGAGGTGATCTCTTTTATAAGACCAACAAGATTTTTGCAAAAAAGTGTCTTTAATTGCAAGCTTCTGGGCACACACACGCTTTGTCAGGCATCAGAGAAGAGATTATAAATGTTCTCCTGGGTAGAAATGAAAGATCATGTTTCATAGGATTTCACAGGAGTCAATAGATGGAAAAATTTTTTTGCAAAAATCTTGTTGGTCTAATAAAAGATACCCCCTCTGTCCACGAGCCCCGAATGCTTTTTCCTCTAGACCAATACGGCTACACCTGAATACCTGACACACGGAAGATATTGAATTTTAGCCATTTTTTTGTAATGAAATCTTCATATTTTCCCAATCAGAAAACAACTTTGACCACCTGAAACCTGAGATCCTGCTCCTGCCTTTGTCTAAGGTTATTTGCATCATCACAGCCTCAGAGAAGAGCTGAGACTCCTTACCAGTTAAGGACGGCTGCCCAGAGGGTTTTTCCATCTATTGACCCCTCTGTAAAATCCTATGAAATATGAACTTTCATTTCTACCCAGGAGAACTTCTACAATCTTTTCTCTAATGCCTGATGAAGGGTATTTGTGCCCAAAAGCTTGAAATTAAAGACTTCTTTCCCAGTTGCTTTTTCCTCTAGACCAATACGGCTACAACCTGGATACCTATCTAAACATCTGTAAGACCACAGCCTTGGTAGCTAAGTTAGTTTCCATTTCCCCTTGCATCAAGTAAGACTACTCCTCAACATCCCCCAACTATTAAAGGAAAAACATTTTCCAGTCAAACACTTGAACACTTTGCATGGTAGACCCCAAATATCATGGTGGATTTCAGGTCATTTTATTACCTGACTGCTTGCGGCGAGGTTTCAAATGGAATATTCCTGTTATACTGAGCATCGCAAACAAAAGCTGCCGCCAGTAGAAGATCCTGTAGAAGGGTGGGGGGAGCAAATGCAACAAACAACAAGAAACTCTTCAGTACTTCAAGAATCTAGAACTCTTACTTTACTTTATTTCACACACACTTCCAAAGATACCTTTCAAGGAAGCATAATTTTAACTTTAGATATTTCACAAAACAAGAGATGAATCTGGAAGATCAAAATAATGCTGACCATATTACAACAAAGAGACTTTGCGATATGCAGCTTTGGAAATTATGCATTAATTAACAGCACTTGCGTATTCTCCTGCCCCTGGCACTCTATTCAAATTTAGGAAAAAAACCTTATTTCAGCATTTAAATCTTGAGAAGTAATGCATTTCTATTACAGGCTTGCCTGACTGAAAACAGGCAGAGGAAGGAATAGTTTAGCTAATCACCAGATGATATTGGCAACCAGCTAAGAACTTCAGGAGCACTGAGTTGGGGAGACCTGGCAGGCAGGAAGAATTTTTGCAAGTTTCTTCACTGTGCCAAGACAATGATGTTTATTTGAAGAGTATTCCTGGAAGCAGTTTTCACTATAGCTAAGGAAGGGGTCACAACCATGGCCACAGCAGTGCAGGGTGGTGCTAACTGGGCCAGGATGGGCTGCCTTCTTGCAATCCTGGGACAAACTGCAAGCAAGCCCTTAAAGTCTATTTCCTAGCAATTTACAGCTTCTCCCCTTATGATCTCACCGAGATGGTACCAGACCAACAACAGTCCCTCCAGCATCTGCTAATAAGGGCATTCCTTGAAAAACTTGCAACAGGAAGGAATCTATTTGACCTGCCCTTCACAAATGGAAGTTCATTAGGAATGTTACATGTGTGCACACACCCCGCTGCTCGCCTCTTTTCAAGCTTAGTATCTGTATGCTGAGTTTAAGCACTTAGCATTACTTCAGTTTACCTTTTAACAAAAAGGCTGAGGTAGGCATTTCATGCTTCAGCAACTAAGCCAAGTGTTTTGTTATTGGCCTTAGAAACACAGGATGGAGTGGCACAGACAGCTTCTCTGGTTCAGAGGGCACAGGATACTCTGCCTACGTGAGCCAGTCCATACCAGGGCAGACCTACTGCTGAACAAATCTGCATCCAGTTTAATGGATTAACTATTCAAATGCAGGCATTCACTACAGGGGCCTGCTGGCTTAACCTAGTGACCTGCACAGCTTTTCCTCCAGCACTGCTGCAGTACCCTGCTCTCAGACACCTGAGTCCTTCTATCTACTCTACAGGTACTCCTGCTGTGGTTGACTACACCTCATGCCTACACCCTGTCACGGTGGGGTGGCTCCTAACTACGTCCTTTCAGCCTGGCCCAAGAGGGGGACTGGGGCACCATTGCCAGGTCACAGGTTGAGTCCCAGGCCATCTCAGCATACAGACAGAACCATGGCGGCGGCGGGACAGGGGTTGTCGCCACCTTAGCCATTCTGCCCACGCCTGTGCTGGATGCTGATCCGAAACACCCAGACACCCGCTGCCAACAGGGCAAAACCTATGGGATACGTTTGACTGCACAGACCAGCAGACATGCTGACCACCACAGGCATGTCTGAAAAAGCCCTGCCACCCAGTCCTGCTCAATGGCAACAGCCCCAACCAAGCCAAGGACTCAGGGTTTGAAGGGCACTTGGAAGAACTGGGGCCTTGCAAAAAAAGTGGGGCACCCCACCCCAACGCACTAATGAAACCACAGCCCCTCTCTCAGGTTATGGTTTTCGAATTGTACAGGAGAGCGCTCGTCTCTCATGGGGAGGGGGGGCTCAGCTCCCTCGTCCTTCAAATCCTGGAGGGAGTCGTCGTGCGAGCCAAGGCGCAGCCCCAGCCGGGAAAAAGGGTCCCCCCCGCGCGCTCCCAGCCGGGGCCCTGGTACCTGTTGCGCGGGCAGCGCCTCGGCGGAGCGGGGCCGGGCGGCGCCGGGGAGCAGGCAGCCCGCGCGGGGAAGGACTTCGCGGAGGGGGCGCGGGTGCGGCCGGGCAGCACGACAAGGCGCCCGCTTGTCTTCCCTCCCAATACTGGTGCTGTGGGTAAAGCCGAGATCTTTTACTAGACCCACTCAAAACTCTTCCTTGCCAGCTTTGGGGTAGGACAGCTACCCGTCGTCAGGCTGAGAAGTGCCTACCGTTGGTTTGGCTGGGGATCCAAACTCGTTGAAGAGGTGATGCCTTTTATGACAGTGTTTCTCCACGTCCCAAAAGCGGGCGGCAGGGATGTATGAAAGGGTCATGAAGCAACTTTAAAAATGGATCAACAAACTTGACAAGTGGATTCTCCTTTAAAGGAGACAAAACATAAGAAACGGTGGCCTTTCCCCTGCAGGCTGGCAGAGTTTCAGCCTGCGAGGGGTTGCTTGCCCCCAGGCCCACACACTGATGGGTTGGGACCTGGAGGGGCAGCGGGTCAGGGGTGTGGGGCACTGTCCAGCTCAGGGCAGGGGGTTGGACTCAATGATCTACTAAGGTCCCTTCCAACCCTAAACATCTATGAAATCAATCAGTGTTTACCAAAAAAGGTTGAGAGCCACTGTTTTATTAGACCAGACGAGTTTTGCCTGTCAGCAACCAGAGGTGCAGGGCCCCAGAACCCAGAAACCCCTGCACCGATCTCTTCGACAGCTAGCAGGTTTCATGGCCTCAGCAGGGGCTAGCAGGCCTGCAGCTTTCACCCTGCTGCGCCTTAACGCATACAGTGTCACCCATGTAATGAGTTTTGCTTGCCCGCATTTTGAGGTACAGTTTCCCCCAAGCCTCTGCTCCTATCTCCTTGAAACTTGGCAGGCTTCGTGGCCTCAGCAAGAGCTCCCACCCCTGCAGTTTTCACCCCCCTGTGACTTAACGCACACATGTGACACGAGTTTTGCTTTGAGAACTTTGGGGTGCAGTTTCCCAAAAACCCCTGCAACAATCTCCTTGAATCTTGGCACACGTCAGCTCTCAGCAGAGGCTACTATCCCTGCAAGTTTCCTCTGAATCAGCCAAAAGACAACAAAGTTATAGATATTTCATTGATTCCCCATTATACCCTATTCGGAAGCTCGGAATCAATTCGGAAAGCCTAAAGCTTCCCGCAATTCAATTCAGATTAGTAGATTTGGCCTCCAAATCATCTGAATCATCTCTGAATCCAAATCATGATCCGAAGCTTTGCACAGCCCTAATGCTTAGGTGTCTCTTTTGTGGCTTCCCTTGTGGCTTCAGTCTCCAACATCCTTAAGAACAGTTGCTGAGGGCAACTCTCAGGTGGCCCTCCCCAGTTTGCTTCCAGGTTAGCGCATGCCTGTGGGGATATGCTCAGGAATGATTTTGCAAGGACACACCGCCACTACAGTATAGACCAAGGGTGCCAACCCTTGGCACGAGTGGCACACACAGCCACTTTGTTTGGTTTGCAATTCCAGCAGGAAGCATAGAGAACAGTGCAGATTAGTAAGAAAGCAGAGCAATGGATCCGGCAGGAAAGAGAGCAGAGCAAAGAACCTGGCAGGGGAAGGGGAGCAGAATGGCATTTGGCAAGGGGGCAGGGCTTACTTTGTGGTATGCTAGCCAAAGAGGTTTGCCCCCTGGTGCCTGCCTTCCTGTGATCAGAGACCTGACAAAGAATGCCTTGCATTCAAAAGCTTGTGTAACTTTACCCCAATTACATAGTTGGTCCAATCAAAGTTACCGCCTTAAGAAGTCTTTGGCTTTCACGTGCCTTCTGGAACATCATGGTTACACTTTTACATTACCATTAAAGCAAAAGAAAGATTTCATTCCATTTTCTTACTGAAATACAGCAGCTCTCTCTAATCAGGGAACTGTCAAACTCTAGTCAGAGTTTTCCTGCAATCAGCTTCTGCCAGCTGGGGGAGTAGACCATTCTAATGCTAGGGATCTGTAGACCCCATTTGCCTCAACCAGCATTTCTTAAGTACCATCAGCTTATCTACCCATCTATATTTTCTATTGTATTCCCAGGGAGCACATGTACATTATGCAGATGAGTCCCTCCCCCCCTCCCCCCCATATGCATCTGTCTGTCATTTCAGGTGATATCCATGATTTACAATTGTATCTAAGAAATGTAGAAATATATACAACCTTTCAGACCTGCCAATTCAATTTCCTTAGCTATCAGTTATTCAAGAAAGATATAGTCTCTCTCACATTCTATTTAAGGGGTGAAAAATAATAATCTCTGTATAAGATTCCAGGTGTTTATCTCCTGATTCCCTCTATGAGTCTTCCCTTTGAAATGTACAGTTGTTTGGGATTGGTGGATCACCTTAAGAGGCGTACCGGCATTTGGGCTGATATATATATATGCAAATGCAGACTCTCAAGGTGGAAACAGATGTTGTCTGATTTATCATTTGTGCCACCTTAATTTTTTTTTTAAGGTGGCACAAATGCAGAGCAAACAGACATCCTTACCTTTTGTTGCACCACATGACCTGAAAATCAGAGGCACAACAACAGGTAGTAATAGACTCTGCCACTTTATTGAGGTGGACATCTGTTACCTTGTGGTGCTTTCCCTGCTCAGCTTTCCCCACTACGGGTTTGGCTGGATAGGAGAAAACCCCCCTTTTCCTGCTGCCCCAAACCTGCGCTGTGGGTTGGGACAGTGGGGGAAAAGTGCTTCCATGCTCAGCCAGCCCCAAAGGACCAGGCAGGGGAAGAAGAGCAGAATGGCATTTGGCAAGGGGGCAGGGCTTACTTTGTGGTATGCTGGCCACAGGGCTGGCTGGGTTGGGGAACAGCTGGCATTTCCTGGCTGCCTCAGACCTACACTATGTGGGGTAACCTCTAGTGTTCCTCGCTGCTCCAAACTTGTGGGTCCATCATCAAGGGCAGGACAAAGGGTGACATGTATTATACCCTGTGCATTGCCACGACACAAAGCAGCACATCTGAATCACTCCATTTGACAACATCTGTTTCTAGCCTCAGAGGTTATCTTCTGCTGCTAGGGTTTCTCTGAAGTATGAAGAGCTATTGTCTGGTGCAAGTCATACTTCATTTAACCATCACTCCCCTGATTATTATCAGTCATGTTATGAAAATACAAAAATGCATTCATACCCAAAACTATGGTTCATATGAATAAAAAACATGGTAAAACTGAATATAGTTTAACATTAGTTATAAATAGAGACCAAACACTACATCAGTAAATCTAATTTGGAAAAATATCTATGCATGATACATGGCAAACCCCCAAATCAACCCTGCTTTGGGTGGGTTTATAACATACATACACACCCTGGCATGGTAAGTGACCTCCATGTGGCTCTCAACCTCCCTTTAATCCTGCCTGTGTTTGTAAGACTGACAGCTCAAGACCTGAAACTCAAACAATGGGCGTCTACATGTGATGCCATGCCACCATAGCAATGTGCTATGGCAGCGTAGCAACCACATACATCTACATGTGACAAGCTGCTACTTCACTTACTTCACTGTAGCGACATGCTCCCTCATTATAATGCGCTGCTAGGGCGAAGGAAAGGCTAAAAATAACCATGTGCCCAGCATACGGTGCAGTACGGGCTGCTACTGTGCCGTGCTTTACTATTTCCAAAAGGAAATAGTAAAGCACAGCACAGTAGCAATGTCACCATATGGGCATGTGTAGATGCACAAGTGTGACGTACTTTCTTCCTTCATTGCATTATGGGCCTCTTGTCCTCTAAGAGAAATTCTGACAGTGCTCAGGCCAGATCAGTTGTCTGAATATGATCAAGTTTTATAATGGAATTTGGTTACAACCTTCATTAGTAAGAGCATTGCCAACAGAGAGGGGAGTGATTATTCCCCTCTATTCAGCACTGGTGAGGCCACTTCTGGAGTACTGTGTTCAGTTTTGGGCTCCCTACTACAGAAAGCATGTGGACAAAATGGAGAGAGTCCAGCAGAGGGCAATGAAAATGGTTAGGTGACTGGGGGACATGACTTATGGGGAGAGGCTGAGGGAACTGGGCTTATTTAGTCTGGAGAAGAGAAGACTGAGAAGGGGATTTAATAGTAGCCTTCAGCTACCTGAAGGGTTGTGCCGAAGAGGATAGAGCTAGACTGTTCTCAGTGGTGGCAGATGACAGAACAAGGAGCAATGGTCTCAAGTTGCAGCAAGGGAAGTTTAGATTAGATAACAGGAAAAACTTTCTCACTCAGAGGGTAGTAAGGTGCTGGAGCAGGTTACCCAGAGAGGTTGTGGAATCTCCGTACTTAGAGGTTTTTATGATCCGGGTAGGCAAAGCCTTGGCTGGGGTTGTATAGCTTAGGATGGTCCTGTGTTGAGCAGGGGGTTGGATTAGATGACCTCCTGAGGTCCCTTCCAACCCTCATTTTCTATGATTCTATGATTCACTATAGCAAGGCTAGAAAATATCTCTGTAATCAGTGGTCAGAACAGACACCCCAGATCCAAACTCTGATGGGGTTCAAACCTGAACTCAGACTCTACAGCTGAGGTATGTCTCCCAGTAGCGTAACTAGGGCAGGGTGACTGGGTCAGTCATTCTGAGCACTAACTTATTTGGGGGACAAGAAAAAAAAAACTGCTGCTACAGCTGCACTATCACATTGATGGTGCAGTGGCAGCTGGAAGTCCCTGATGGTCCCATCTATAGTGGCTTCCCCAGGTTCCTGCCCACATTATTACACCTCTGATGTCTCCTAAATAAAATCGTGAATCATAAATTTAGTGAGCTTACATCATGGGAACTTATCTGTGCAGCTCCTGGGCAGATAAAAGACTCCACAGCTGAGTCAAGTGCATACTGCTGACAAATAATACCCTGCAAGCACAGAGAGCTTCCTTTTCTGTTCTGCTAACAAAAGGCTGCAAGAAGGGAGAGCTTTGAGCAGGGACAGTGTAAGTGTAAATTTGGCCAAGGCTACTCACAAGCATACAGCCCTAATTCCACTCATGTATTCTCTGAGCACAGTGGAATCAGTATAAATAATCTACCTCTGACAAGAACCCAAAAGCAATACACACCCAAATTTCAACAATCTTGCACCCTCAGGCAAGGCTTTAATGGAATCTTGTGTACTTTTGTGACAATAGAAAAAAACATTTATACTTCCAATTTATACACCCAAGTATTGCATTAGCTTTCTCAGCCATAGTCTCACACTAGAGCTCACGTTCGATTAGTTATCTTCCATTGCCCCTATGTCTTTTACAGTCTCTGCTTTCCAGTTTACAGTTCCCAATTGAGCAAGTGTGACCGTCAGTCTTTGTTTCTAGCTACAGAATTTGGGTGCACTTGGAACTCATGCTTTTCAACTGAGCCCAAATTATCTAGACAATTTCTCCACCATTATTTTCCACTCCACTGATTTCTGTCATTCTTATCATCAGCAATGATTTTATATTTTCTTCCAGATTATTGGTCATAATATTGAACAGCACTGGGCCAACCACAGATCCCTGCAGAAACACACACAGTAGATAATGATTCTCCACTTAATACTATTTTTGTGGTATATGAGAGTCCATTTTAATTCATTTAATATGTGCTGCATTTATCATAGATGGTGATAATTTTTTAATTAGGTTAGCATATAGGACCGTGAAAAAAATTCTTACGGGAAGCTGAGGTATGCTACCTAGTATTAATTATTCTACCATGCATTAATTCTTCACTGATTGCATTGCAATCTTTTTGTGGTTTTAGTGGGGATTTGAACCATAACTAGCCTGTAGTCATTCAGATAATCACATTTGCCCTTTAGATTACTGACATAAAATTGGGTCTTTTTCAGTCTTCTGAAACTCCCCTCAAGTTCCAAGATTTGTTAAAAATCAATGAGTGGTTGAGTCAGATCATTGTCCAACTGTTTCAGAATTCTTAGATACAAATTACCTGGTCCTGCAGATATAAAATAGAATCTACAGATTAACAGATTATAAATATAATCTAATATAAATATAGGAGGGACCTTTGTTAACATCTAGTGTGACCTCCTTTATAACAGAAGGTATGGGTCTTCCCTGAATCCCTTTGGACTGACCACATCTTTCAGGGAAAACATCAAATCTCAACCTGAAAATTTCAAGTGATGGAGAAACCACTACAATTCATCATAAATTATTCCATTGGCTAAGTATCATCACCATTAAAAAAACTGCCTTGTTTCTAGCCTGATGTTTAGCTTCAACTTCCAGCATTGAACCTGGTTATATATTTGTCTGCTAAAATGAAGAACCCTCTTTTCACACTTCTGCTCCTTCTTAGATATTTGTAGGCTCTGATCACAACAGCCTTTAATCTTTGTATTGATAAAATAAATAGAGCTCCAGGGCTGTTTCTTCCTAAACAGATTTTATGATCATTTACTCATCCTTGTGGCTCTTCTCCAAACCGCTCCTGAACATCCTTCCTGAATTGTGCAGTCCCAAACAAGGCACAGTCTTCCAGCAGCAGTTGTCCCTCTTCTGCCCAATAAAGACTTAATCTCCATGCTCCTGTCCAGTATTCCCATTTATATATCCAAAGGTCCCTGCTTCCTAGGACTGAGTTACCCATCCTATATGTATGTTCTTTTTTTCCAGATGGATGGTTGCACATTGAGGTGCCAGTTTACCAAGTGACTCACAGTGCTCCGAGTAATAACCTGATGGTTTTTTGCAGAGTTTATCAGGAATGATTTGTTTTCTTCCAAGTCCTTGTTAAAAATTGACCCTGCAGAATACCCCTGGAAACAATCTACTCGCTGCTGATTCTCTCATTTAACTTTAGGGCCTGCTATTGAATAGTCTATCTGTTGTTCAAATAAAACTGTGTCATTATTACTTTCAGCTGTGAACATCATCCAGCTGTTTTCCAAAATACAGAACCTGTTTTATGTTTATTGAATTTTTTTGCATTGTTATTGAAGAGTTACCATAGTAATCCCCCCCTCCCCCCGCTTGTATTTCTTGTATTTACGATTCCTTCTTACTGTCCTTAATTGAACTGCCCATGGGTTTCCATTATCTTTAGCCTCCCCTATCAATGCTTACAAGTCAGAACTGCAAAGTGATGACCCTGTCAAGTTCCCTTTCTTTCCATTTTAGATGTAAAATATTGATTTCAGGTTTGCCTTTCCTTTTTATTGCCTGGGAGGTTCCCTGTTATAGCCCAGGGTTGAGAAAGCTGGATTGCCTGGGGGCTGCTCTGCCTCACCTCTCCGCAGCACAGTCAGCCAGCGCTGCAAGAAGGGCAAAGAAGATGAGAAGTCACAGCTCTGTCTGAACGGATCAGAGGAGGGAAAGTTTCCTCGTATTAGCATGGGCTGCCCTGCAGGGGCAAATGAGCCCCCCTTTGGCCTCTGCTCCCACGGTTGAAGCCAACTGCGCGGCGGTGGCAGCGGCATTTCCAGCCATGCAGCGCCGATTGTCATCCCTCAGCCCCCGTGACTGGGGCGGGCAGGGAAGCACCGCCCACACACGGCGGGAGGCGGACGAACATGGCGCTGGGCTCGGAGGCGCTGTCGGAGCGGCCGGTGCAGCTGGCTCTGGTGCTGGCCTTCGCCTCGGGCGTGCTGGTGGGCTGGCAGGCCAATCGCGTGCGCCGCCGCTTCCTCGACTGGCGCAAGCGGCACCTGCAGGCCCAGCTGGTGGCCACGCAGAAGAAGCTGGACCTGGCCTGACAGGTGAGCGCGGCTGTGGGAAGCGGCCCCGCACCACGTGCTCGCCTTGCGCATGCGTATCCCGCGGGGCCGGGCCCTCGGCGTCCTGACAGCCCTCCACCCCCCTCCTATAGGTAGAGATGCGTGTGCACACATGCCATAGCTGTGTGAGTATACATGCATGCATATCTATATATGTGTATGTATATGTCCAGGGGGACTGGACCCGATGATCTACAAGGTCCCTTCCACCCTCTATCTATTATAGACACACACACATTTATTTATTTATATTATACACACACATATAATACAGACACACACATTATATATATATCTATATATCTATATATACATTATAGACACACACACATATGTATATGTATATATATGTGTGTGTGCATATGTCTATATGTCTATATACATCTATAGATATTGTCAGGACCAGACTTTCGGTGGGAGGGGAGGTGGCGATTGCCTTTGGCCCTGCGCGCTTTCGGGGGCCCTGCTGAGCCAGACGGGAGCTGGGCGGAGTAGCTGCAGCCCTGCCTTTCACAGTGTTAAAGGGGCCTCACACAGGCTGATTTGCCCCAGGCCCTGCACCCCTCTATGACCATCTCTGGATATGGTGTATATGTATATATGTATATAGATGTAGACAGATATGTTTTGTGCAGGGAGGGGAGAGTAGCATATAAAATGTGGCAAGATTGCTGCCTGGTTCAGACTGGCTTTGTGTCAGCATCCAAACTTCTAAATTTTGTACCGTCCTTCCGGAAAACTCCCAAACCAATATTACCAATGGTAAACTTCTAATAAGGGATGCATTATATGTTTGTGAGGGGTTAGTAAGGGGATCCTGAGCTAGGACTTGATATAGCAGAGCTCCATCTTACAATAGCAGGGCTCCCGCCCCCAGTTTTGTTTGGCAGAAGCACAGCACAGTAATGGTATTGTCTAGAAATGCCAAGTGATTTGTCCTTAGTAAAGTTTGGTTTTTAGGGGATTGATGGGCCATTAAGTTTTGGGCTGTTTGGCTGTCTTTTCTAAATTGCTGAAAACGTCATGTCTTACATCAGGGGTGTCAAACATGGACCCAAGCTGGATCTAGCTAGGTCATCCAGCCTGCCAGTTTTGCCCCTCTTGGCTGCCAGACATCCAAGTGAAAGCAGTGGTGCTGGAGCCCCAGCAGCACTGCAGGAAGAAGCCCAGCACTGCAACTTATTCCAGCAGCAGTAGCCAAGTGCCGGCCATGCCAGGGTTCTTCCCAGCAGGTCCCCCCATTTAGACTGGCCAGAGTGGGTGCTGTGTGCGCTTGATCCAGCATGCAGGGGTCCCTGTCTGTTACCTGGCCTGCTAGCAGGTCCTATGCCATGAGACCTGTCTTACATGACTGATTACTTCCTACAAGGTTTGATTTGATGTGGACATTACGCATCCTGGAACTATCACATTTGAGAGCTCTGGCATGTTTGAATGTTTGCAGGGAAGGAACATGAGTAGCAGGGGAACAGAGGTTTGCATGTGACAAGTGTTCAAAGAACAACAAAGTCCACATTTTCAAGTGCCCGTATGGCATGATGTGGTTATTATAAGCAGCGCTGACACTGTTGCATCTCCTGTACATGTCTGCCTTCTTTGAAAATGTATCGACATTATATAAGTCAGATACTACACTGTCATTTTTTAAGTTTAATTTTAAGATTTTCCATTCCAAAGGACAAATTGTAGACAGCTGTAAACAGACTGTTACATTCTACATCATTTTATAGCCTGCTCTAAATTCCTGACATTTCAAGCTTGCTTTATTGTAGCTTATCAGTCTCAATGCTGTCTGTGCTTGGAGTATTTCCAGACCTGTTTATTTTTTTGTTTTTGGGGTTTTTTTTAAATATAGTATTCTAACCTATTTTTCTTTGAGATTATTTTTCTCTCCTGCTGGAGTATTGTAACTATGGTTTAACATAAGTGAACATTGTTTTGACTGTATTTTTTATTTATAATTTAAATTACTTCAGGTTTGCAATGTAGCATTCACATCTATATTTCACTTTCTTTAACAGCCTGACTGGGATGGAAGTCGACAATTGAATGAACATAAACAGACTCCTGCTCCCTTTTTATCTAAATATATTTGAAGAAATGAGGTTTTATACAATACAAATATCTTCACACACTTCTTCACTTGAAAAAGAAGGCATCTGTGGTATAATACAGTCTCGCTTGCCCAAACTGACATCTCCAAAAATGATCTTCATGCATATTAAAATAACCTCTGTATGGCTATGATGAGTTAAATTGGTACTGTGACTGCATGTCTGTTGCCTTGTATTTTTGAGGATTGTTCTAAGGACAGTTTGACATGCCTGTTCTCAGAGACAACCCGAGCAGGGTGAGGGGCCTGGGGCAAATCAGCCTGTGCGGGGCCCTGCCCCTGGACACGAGGAAGCTGGCAGCAGATTCAGTGGCGAGGGGCCGGGGGGTGCCGAGCGGCCAGACATGAAGTTGGCAGCAGCGCGGAATCGCCGCAACCATTCCGTCTGGCTCCACAGAGCCTCCCAAAATGCCGGGCCTGGGGCAGTCACCCTGATTCGCACCCCGCAGAGACGGTCCTGTTCTATTTCTTTACTTTTCTATTTCCTTGTCCCTGTGTCTTTTGACTCTAAAGCTGCTTCTGAACAGTATATGACTCTTACCACCAAAACTGTCAATATTTAAAGCTAATAAAATGTAATTTAGATCGTTTGTTAAATACAAACTTTTGTAAAGTAAAAATATAGCTTACGAAACATGTTAAGAGCCTAATGTTAAAGCCCAGAGAGGAGGTGGGAACAAGCACGTGAGCAAAAGTCAGTGAAAATTATAGAATGGCACACAAGTATACATGGGTGAGATAAAATCATGAATTCATGATTTCATCTTAGGCATAAAATTCAGAGTCTCTATCAGTCCTTTAGACTTACTTTTTAAATCAGGAATATGTCCAGCAAAGATGCTTGTTATTTAGTAGAAGTCCTTGGGATTTTTTGATGTTTTGGGGGGGACGGGGAGACAAGGCTCAGCCTCGTGCTTCAGGTGTCTTGTCTATTGCTATTTTTCTATCTCCCTGCACTCTTATTCACAACTGTTTTCCTCCAGAATTTTCTTTCATGAATTTCAAAGGAAGTCTGTACTCATTTTAAAACACGTTGAGCAGATGATGCAAAGTATACTCCATGTAGATTCAGAATTTGGTTAGCACTTTATTCTCAAGCTAATGTAATGCTTCCCTGCTACCTCTCCTGTCATTTTGCTTTTCCTAGGGTTTCTTACATTTGAGTAGGTGACATTAGATGCTTTGGGTTGTGTGACTGGCACCTGCCACACTGAACAACAGGCTTATGTAACATTTTCTTCAAGAGTGCTAAAGATAGGTCAACAAAATGCAGTTACACTTTTACAACTAATGCTATATTAAGTTACATAAAAGTGATATGGCATACATTTTATGAGCAGGCTGTACCAAATGGGGCTGAGATCAGTATTTAATAGGTACCTGTATTATTTATTGGGCAACATGAATCATGTAATAGCTCAAACTGCACATGCTGTTAAATTATACCTGTACATTTTTTTTTTATGAATAAATATCAGGTATTTTCATAAGCTCTTTTTGCCATGGATTGTCCTAATGTGTATCCCATATTTCTTAAAAGTAAATGGTGGGAGTGACAAAGATTTCTATGCAATACCTCTAATTTTTGAACGTTCTGCGTTTAAACCATATCTGATAGTGAATTTTACCATTTTAATATGGGAACAGTGGAGACTTAGCCTGCCTGTCAGCTGCCTGCATCTAAAATGGTACAGTTCTTCTGCGGGGGTGGGGGGGCTGCAGTGGTGCCATTACACCACTCTGATTCCTGGCCCACCCAATCTCTAGCTAAAAACCTTAATTCGGGTGTAGAAATAACTGACAGTGAAGTATCGGAGGCACTGTCAAGATGCTCAAGAAAGCTAATTTAGTTTTGTGAATATGAATTAGAAATGTACATTTAACTATAATATCTACAGGACTAATGGCAGTCTGTTTTGCCCATTTTGACCTAGTTTGGTGTTTTCTTAAATTTTATGTATACAACCAAGCAAGTAAGTGCACATTCCAATAGTTATATTTGTTTTTTGCTTTGGCTGTGAACTGAATAATATAGTACTAGCCCTCTAACATATTGGTAGAGCATCTAGTTAACTGGAATTAAATACGCATTGTTCTATGTGCACATCCAGACAAGCATGGATGTTTGGTTTCCCAGGGACAATTAGCAGTGGCACACCTTGTGCCAATGCTACTTGTTCCCCGGGAATGCCTGTGCCAAGTGTGTTCTGTTGTGTGGCAGGTTACCCCAGGTGGGGTAGGGGAGGCTGGGGCAGCAACTGTGCTGGCTCCAGGAGCCTTACTTGGGGGCCTTGGGGAGCTGTAGCCACAGCCCTCCTGCAGCTGGCAACTGGAGCATGGCTCTAGCCAGCCAGGCTCTGGTTTTGGGTGGCATGTGCTGCCACCACTTGCGCTGCCCTTCTTGTTTTTGGCTTGGATTTTTTTGACCAAAAAAACCCTCTCATGCCGCAAGGCAGCGGCATGGGGAACACCTGCACGCACAGCGTGGCACTGCAGATGGGTCTGCAGAGCCACATATCGCATGCCCGCATGTCCACACTTGTCTGAACACGGCCTGTGTGATAACTAGTGCACCGTCTGCACCCACCTCCCCTTTTTCAAAATCCTAGATGTGCCCACGAATTGTTCTGTCAGAGCCCGTTTCTAAGATTATTTCCTTTCCCTTAAATGCCCCTTATGGCCAAGACTGAGGGTGTCTCTGCAGGCTTGGACGCTGTTAATGAAGGCAGCAGCTTCATCATCTTTTTCTTCCGACTCCCTGTAAGAAGTCCAGCTTGCAGAGCGCGAACCGGCCTGGCCAAACCTCTTCCATCCCGCCCGTGTCCTCATCTCTCGCCAGCCGCTTGCGCGCGCCCTGAGCTTTTTCTGGGGACTGTAGCTCCCATGATGCACTGCGGCTGCGTGGCTCGCGGCCCGGGGTTTACTGCCCCACTCTCGTTGCGTGCTGGGACTTGTCGTTCTCTGCGTTCCCGAGCGCAGAGTTCGACCCCGTGCCTCCGTTGCATGCTGGGAATGTTAGTACTTCTGTTGCCTTCGGGCTCCGTGGCAGCTAGGTCTCTGGGCGCCGCGGGAGGACGTCACCGGGGAGCGCCCGGGCGTTCGTTGCCGTGGCGACGATGGCCGGGCTGGGGCG
>NW_005842999.1:435184-436848 GCF_000455745.1 Alligator sinensis | reverse complement strand
GGGGGGGGGGGGGGCGACCGCCGTGCTCCGGCCCCGCTGACCGGCCCGTTTGTTGCAGGTGGACGCGTTGCTGGCAGAGAGCAGGCAGCGCGGGGCCCTCGGCCCCGGGGACAGCAGGGGACTATACCCGAGGTAAGGACCCGCTCCCCCAGCCTGCCCTGCTGCAGGGCAGTAGCCAAAGCCGCCAGGGCCCCACCCGGGCTCGCTGGGCGACGGGACACACAGCCCTGGCCGTGGCACTCGTGCTTGGGGCAGCCTGTGGCTCTGATCAAGTCTGTTGCTTAGACCGGGATGGGTTTAAACAGCAGTGTGTAGTGGAGGGTGTGCCTCTGCCCAGTGCACTGCCGACAGGATGCCCTACAGGTCTTGCAACTAGCTTCTCACTGGCCAGTTTCCAGTTGGAGGATCTTGGCTACACACTGACTTTATGGAAATGGAGGAAACCTACCTAGCTTGCTCCTGCAGCCATACGGCTGAGGGCAAACGAAACCTGTGGGCATCCAAACCCCAAGTCTCTGGGCTTGGGCCTGCACATAGGATGATGGATTTGAGAGTATCTGAAGCCCTGGGCTGAAAAGTCTGGGGTGGAGGATACTTGCCAGTTGTAGCACCGCATATGGTATTTAAACTGTTGAGTGTTGCTCAGTTGAGAGGATTTGGTTAATTTGACCTTGAATACGAAACATTTTCCAAAAAAAAAGAAAAGTGGTTTGCTGCTGGCGAGGAGCTGCATCACTTTTGTGGAAGTCCTGTTGAACCATCTCTCCAGTGCAGCCACCTTCAATGCACGTGTAAATGACTGCCTGGATAACAGAGCTGGCAGTGGGCCAGGAGCCAGGGAGCCTGGATGCCGCACTTGGTCTGGCACTCAGCCTCGCACCAGGCATCTCGCCTCCTTGCATTGCATTCCCACCATGATACCCACTTTGTGTCTCTGTGTGCTTTGTTATCTGCTGGTCTGAAACTCAGAAGGACCGGGTTAGAGAGCTTTTGGAGGGGCTGGACATGTTCAAGTCAGCAGGTCCAGATGCTCTCCACCCGAGGGTGTTAAGGGAGCTAGCAGGGGTTATTACAGGGCCCTTGGCACGGCTTTACGAGCGCTTATGGCGCTCGGGTCAGGTTCCAGATGATTGGAAGATGGCTAACGTGGTCCCCATCTTTAAAAAAAGGAGGAGGGAGGACCCGGGCAACTATAGGCCCGTCAGTCTTACCTCAATCCTGGGGAAACTCTTTGAGAAGATCATCAAGGAGCACATCTGTGATGGGCCGGCATCGGGGATGATGCTTAAGGGCAACCAGCACGGTTTCATTAGGGGCAGGTCATGTCAGACCAACCTGATTGCCTTTTACGATCAGGTCACAAAAGCATTGGATGCAGGTGTCGCCGTGGATGTAGTCTTTCTGGACTTCAGCAAGGCCTTTGACACTGTCGACCACCCCGTCCTCATTAGAAAACTAGGAGACTGTGGCATCGATGCCTACACGGTCAGATGGACTTCTAATTGGCTGAAGGGTCATACTCAGAGGGTGGTGGTGGACGGGTCATATTCGACCTGGGGGGAAGTGGGCAGCGAGTCCCCCAGGGCTCGGTCCTTGGGCCCACACTGTTCAATTTCTTTATCAGCGATTTGGACGACGGGGTGAAAAGCAACCTGTTCAAATTT
>NW_005842999.1:430290-434572 GCF_000455745.1 Alligator sinensis | reverse complement strand
CAAGGGAAGTGGTGCTGGCTCCTACCCTGGGGGTCTTCAAGAAGCGGCTTGATGCCTACCTGGCTGGGGTCATTTGAGCCCAGTTTTCCTCCTGCCCAGGCAGGGGGTCAGACTTGAAGATCTACAAGGTCCCTTCCAACCCTACTTCTATGATTCTATGATATGATTCAGGGAGATGGGCCAGATACCATTATGTTACAATGTGTTGATCGCTGGTACGTGAACTACAGTATAAACATCTATGATGAAATCCTGGTGTCTGGAAGTTGTATATAAGGTTGCTCCTAAAGTTTTTAAGAATAAGTTTTTAAGAATAGGTTAGATAAACACTTGTCTAGGATGCTTTAGAATAAGAAAAGCAGGCCTGAAAGAGCCCTCGAGAGAGGACCTAGTCCAGTGATGCTCAGCCTTTTGATCCCATGGGCCAGATGAATGACATGGGGCCAGCCTGTGGGCTGGATTAGCCCTATGCACTGGGCTTGGACTCCATGCCACCTCCGGCTGGTCCCATGTGCCAGGCTCAGGTTCTGCACTACTACGCTCGCCCAGTCTGTTGTGCAGGGCCACGCTGTCTGGCTTGTTGGGCTCCCCTCAGGTCTGGAAATTAGTGACAACTACTCCCTTGCCACCAATTTTTTGGACTTGCAGGGATCTCTGTGGGCACCCCTGATGTAATCCAGCCCCTTTTTTGAGGCAGGGCCATCCCTATCCTTAGATTTGTTGAACATACTTAACGATTACTTCCTGTCCCTGCAGTGGCAGGACACTGGCAGTTCCCTCATCCCTCTGTTTTACCTGGAGCAAATAAAGGAGACTTTTAATGTTTTGGGCCTTATTCCTGGTAACTATGTGAGAGGATTGTTCCTGAATCTTTTAAGAATAGGTTAAACAAACACTTGCCTACACCTAAATCATCTCTACTTATTCTGCCTCCTCTTGAAAACCTCCAGTGGAGGAGATTCCACAACTTCTTCAAGCAGTCTGTTCACTGTCTTGCTATTCTAACATCTTGTCTTTTCTCTGCACTGAGTCAGGATCAAGTATGTCTTGACTGGTGATGCTCAGCCTCTGATTCATGGGTCAGATCTGGCCCCAGGAAGCCATGTTATCATGCCTGTGGGGCTCTGCCTGGGTCTGGAAATGTGACAGGTGGGGAATGGTGGTACCATTAAGTGCTGCTCCCCTGCTGCCAAATTTCCGAACCTGGGGGGAGCTCTGCAGGACAGTAATGTGCCTCTGTGTGCTAGCTTTGACTGATGCACAGGCTCTACCCACAGCTAGATCAGGGCCTTCAAAGTTGCTCTGTTGCCAGATCAGGGTGTGAGAGAATGTGTGGACATGCTGCCAGATCAGGATGCAGGGGATGATCCAATGGACCAACCTCATATATCGACTCCACATGGGATCCACCCAGCGGAATGACCCTGTGCCACTCATTTGGCCTATGGCACTGAAAGTCTGGGTGTCACTGATCTAAACCAGTAGGTTTCAACATTTTTAGACTCAAGGCATCCTTCAGGAAATGCTAACTCTTAACTTCCACTCATATTCTTTCTGTTACTAAAGAAAAAGAATAATTTTCTTTTTGCAAAGAACTCAGACACCACAACAGGTCAGAATATTTTTGACATTAGATTTCTATTTGAAATCCCTGGGTTCATGTTGTGAATCTTGTGAATAGTGTAGGCATCTGCACACCGAACAGTACTGAGATGGTGCATCACCCTTAAAAGGATATCACAGCACCATGGTTGAAAATCAGTGGTCTAGATCATTCCAACAAATTTTTGTGTAACTTATTAACCACTTGTTAAAGGAGGTTTCATGATCTCTCTAAGTAGCCTGTTCCAGCATTAAGATTTCATTGCCCTTAACCTCTTATTCTCGTTCTTACCCTCTGGAGTCTCTTGAGGTTGTCTATATCTTTTTCAGATTACATGTTTGAACTCCCAATAGTTGAGAAATGCAAAGTGATGACGGGGAGAGACCAGTGTTAGGTCTCTTGCATGTACCAGCAGCTAGAGTAGAACCTGGATACTACACAAAGTTAGCTTCCTTAACATCCCCCTCTTCTCATAAAGAGGAGGGTTTGCAATGTAACACAGGTTATACTGGGCTGCAGCAGACTGCTGTGTGAGACTGCTGCGGTGTTACAGCACAGAAGGGGCACCTTTAAGGTAAAAGCTGCAATAATCAGCTGAGCACCTTATCCTTATTTTGGCAATCCACTGTGAATGATGATTGTATATATAATTATTATACACATTGAGGCCTTAATTTTATAAAGACCTATGTACTTACACATTTCAGTAATTATGCTTGGTTTTGGTCATTTCTGTGTCAGAAAGGAGAAAATGCAACCTTGTTGTTTGATTTCAATATAGATGTGTGGAACTGAAGAAACTGGTGGATGAAAATATGCATACACTTAAAAACTTGGAAAAAGTAAGTACTAGGGTTAAAGCATTTTGTGTTCCCCAAAGTAGCTTGGACCATGCCGAACTCTGGCTATATAGCAGCTATTCTGGCTGGATCAAGATCTTGATGGGAGTCCTTGGGGGTTAATTTATTATAATCACTACATGATTCCATATTTCTGAGTGCTTTGGAATATGAAGTTCTGGACAAGAAGTGTTTATCAGCAGTACTTAATAGTATACTGCTATTTTAAAATGGGATCAAAATCACAGACATAAGATTTAAAGTATCCATGTGTACCTTTCTCTTGGCTAGATGAAAAATGAAACCCCTAAGCCAGTGGTTGCCAGACTGTGGGTTGTGACCCCAAATGGGGTCATAACATCAGTGGGTGGGGTCATGGGGGCGGGGGGCTGTGATTCAGGAGTGAGGGGTCATGTTGAGGAAATGGGGCTGTAAATGGGGGTCATGCTGAGGAAAAGCTTGTGAAGCACTGCCCGAAGCAGTTCTCCAACTGGGGGCACAGATTCCAAATGGGTCTCCAGTAGTTATGAACGCTATTTTGAGCTTGACAGGCATGTGTTTATATTGACAGACATGGGGCTTACAACCAGAGGTGGGGTCTGAACTGGAAGTGGTTTGGGATCTCTGGGCTAGAAAATATCAAGGAGACTTGACAATAACAGATTTCAGGGTGGATATCCCACAAACAGGGTTGGTAGGGAAAAGGGCCCCTCTGAACTCAGTTACTTAAATAACATTGGCACAGAGACCAGAATGTATATCTTAGGCAGAGAAGCAGGAATTAGCTGGGAGCATAAAGTAATTATAAAACCATATGTAATGAGGGTTTAGCTTCCTTTGACTCTTTGACCAACTGTATGTGGGGGGTTTTTCCTCAGGCTGATGAACCTGCCCCTGTAGGAAATTATAATCAGAGGAAAGAAGAGGAAGAAAAAGAATTATTAAAACTCACTCAACAGCTGCAGAAACTTGCTGCAGTCTTCAGTCATGAAAGTGTATCTAAGGATTACACTATGTAAGTAGTACAATTAAGCAAATATACCACAAACTTTCATATTACATTTTTATAAACATGGTTAAAGAACAAGAAATGGGCGTTTTCATTGTATACTGGACCTTCCTTACATATTGTACTTGCTTAGGCAGCTGAAACTGACACTGTCTAATTAATGTGAGAGAAAGATAAAGTACCAAGAAATTCCATTTCAAATGTTCTGGAATCACAGTTTCCTTTGCTGTCATCTTATAACACACCCATTCAAAATGTTGATGCATAGGTGTTCCTTTAGAGCAGGGGTAGGCAATGTTTTTTGGCCGGAGTGCCAAAACCTCCCACAATGCCTACCTTGGAAGGAGCCGGAGTGCTGGCATGCCAAAAAAACAAAATGAGGTCAGGGGGTACATGGCAGGATGCCCTGCACCCCCCTGCAAGCAGCCTGGGCTCCATGGCTGTTAGCAGCTTCCCAGAACCTGGGCCAGCTGCAAACATCTGCTGCCTCTTGCGGCCCCAGCTGCCTCCCAGCCCCAGACCTGGCCCTGGGCTCCAGGGAGGCAGCACATACCAGCTATGCTCCCCTCTGTGCTGCCCTCGAGGCTTCTGCAAAGCAGCGTTGGAACCCGGCACGGCGGGGGGGGCGCAGAAAGTTGCCTGCTCCCAGCTCCCCGCTTCCCTGCCACACTTCCCCTGCATGCATGGGAGCAGCGTGGGCGGCAGCACAGGGTTGTGCACCTCGCTGCTGCCCGCACCTGCAGGGGAAGTGGCAGGGCAGCGGGGAACTTGGAGCAGGCAGCTATCTGCGCCCCCCGCTGTGCCGTGCCCGGCCGGGGTGGGACCCTGCTT
>NW_005842999.1:423354-429829 GCF_000455745.1 Alligator sinensis | reverse complement strand
AAACAGGTGTCCCGGGCTCCACAGCTCTGGCCTCAGCTTCATGCTGGTAGTGACTGCGCGCGCACCCCAGGGCAAACAGCAGGGCAGCACAGCCTGCCACGAAGTGCGCGCGCAGTCACTACCAGCATGAAGCTGACGCCAGAGCTGTGGAGCCCGGCACAGCTGTTTGCGGCTCCGGCTCTCTAGCCGCTGCCAATCATGGAGCCTGGGCTGCTTGCACTAGGGCTTGCGGCCTCCCAGACACCTTCTGGGAGCAGCCCAGACTCCGTTGCTGGCAGCAGCTACCCAGAGCCGGGGCTGGCCATGGCGTGCCAAGCAAAATGGCCTTGCGTGCCATTCTTGGCACGCGTGCCAGGGGTTGCCGACCCCTGCTTTAGAGAGACCCTTTCTTTTCTGTGACATTTTTGAATTGCTGCTCCCTGCTGCTTCTTGCTTTTGCTAGATGGTGAAACAGTGAAGGTGCTGCAACCATAAACACAGAGGCAGCAGCACAGCAGCAAAAGGTGCTGAAGAAAGTTTCTAAGGTCCCTGTGTTGCACAAATTGCTAGTTTCGTGCCCCTGGAGGCTAATCCAATTTACCTCAAGGAGAGAGTCACACAAGCAGGCTGGGTCCAACTCGAGTTTATTGTTTGCAAACAAGTTCGACAGACGAGCTCACTTGCTCAAAGCAAAGTCGACCCCGAGCCGTGCCCGAGGTTCCATTTTTATAGCTAACATGAACAAAAGATTCCAACGTGGTAATATGTGATTGGTTATATTTTTCTGCAAAGTTTGGTACATGCGTAGTCCTAAAACGGAACTGCGGCAAAAGGCCTGCCACATGCGCAGTTCTGAACTGTGTGCCCCTTAGTAACCTTGTGTTTTGGTGTAACTCTAGGGTAATGAGCGTGTATGATGTTTACAAAATTTATGTGCTCTAATAAGAAACCTTGAGACTTATCTCAAAGCGAGTGTTGCCTAGACTGTTTCTTATTATGACACTGCTTATCTACTGCAGGAGGAAAGAAGAAACATCTCACAGTTCAGCTATGAGGCCCTGTATAGTGAGAAGAAGGGATCATGATACATTTTTACCACAATTCCCCCCTCAAGATGCTTTCTAACTCTAATTTTAATAATTTTCAGCTATGGCTAACTTCTGATAATGCACAAACATCTCTCGGTTGACGACTGACTGTACTGTTCGTCTCACAAGAGCTATGATGCAGGGTATAACACAGGGGAGCAAACAAAGTATTAACATCATCAGGCAAAAGACTAAGAAAGCTCCTCTTAACCATCCAAAATTAGGGAGCCAGAATGTAAACCAATCAAAATTCCACCCATTCCATGTTTGGACTGGGACATGTGCTACCTCTTCCATTTCATCTGCTAAGGCTTTTATTAACTCACCATTATCATCGATTTCAACACAACAATTCGACAAGTTCAGCTTTCTGCACACCCCTCCTTCACAGGCATATATAATAGGCATATTATAAGCTGGTAGGTGCTTTGCAGGTGAACGGGCAACAATAGTGGCTGAAGAAGCACAGTCCTTGTAAGGGAGGTGCTTTGTTGACTGCAGCTAACTGAAAGGTTAATGTGACTGAAGGTTAATGTCCAAAGTAGAATGTTACCGTCTGGAGCTGGGAAAAAGTATACAGGCTGCAATCCACAAAATGAAGGGTTCAAATGTGTTCATAGTTTGGGAATTTCTTCCTAGCCTACTTGGAGTGTTGAGACTTAGGAATGAGAATCCTGCTTTGACGTAACTTCCCTTCAGAAAAGCAAAATTACAAAGAAGATTGTTCCCATTGCTGTGTGCTGTAGAAAATTCTGGAGAGAAGCCATTAAAATAAACAGTTGTAATAAATATGATGTATCGCTCTTTTTTAGCGATAGAGAATGTCAAAGCGGTCATCACATAGAACAGGAAAATGAGGAAGAGGATGAGGATGATGAAGTAGAAAGTAGTGAGGAGGAAGATGAGGTGGAAGATGATGAATTGGAAAATCAGCCAACTATTAAAGAATGTATCACTGTTGGTGATTTTGATGCTCAACAGGAAGGAGATCTCTCATTTAAGGTAAGCGTATGTTCATAAGTATTACAAAACATGTTCCAGGCTGTTTCTCACACTTGCAGCTCTGCACTAAGATGGTGACTAATCATCTCTCAAGCCACAAGGCTTCACCATGTTCCCTGCAGGAGTCAGAAAACAATTTTTTTTTCAGTAATTGGAGGGTGTTGCTTTTCTCTTTGAGTTAGGGGTGGAACATCTGGGCATCTCGTATTTAATCCGTTCTCTGCCATGGTAGGGCCATGGCATCTAGGATGCATCCACATGCATGCTTTAATAGGCATTAGCTTATTTTACTGCGCATTAAAGCGTCACAAAACACCATGCTCTTTAGCTAATGTGCATTAAAATAGGCTAGTGCTCCATTTTCTAGTACCGTAAAATGGAGGTACTAGGTTTAATGCGCATTACCTAAAGGGCATTAATAAACATGTAGATGCGCCCACTGCCTGTGGAAAACAACAGTTTAGTGTCTTGAAAACGAAAATACTTGAGTTAAATTAAGTCATTGGGCTCAAATACAGGTGTCTGGATGAAGTGTGGTGCTCTGTGTGTTATACAGGAGGTCAGATTAATTGGTGTAATGTCTCACTTAGGGTTAATACATTTTTCAAAAAATGCCTTTATAGTGTTTAGTTTTCAGAATGGTCATAAAGCACAGTTTGGCTGGATGCCCCAGACCTTTGTTTAAAGAGATCCAGGAAATCACTGCCTTCTCCTAAGGGGGGAGCAAGTCCTATCTTCTCAGTTTGTGCTCTTCATATGAAATATAACCTCAGAAAAATTTCTCCTCTTGAGCTGCTTTGATGTTGGGCCACCTCTAATCACTTCCTTGCACCTATAATTTTTTTACATCAGATTCAAGTTTCATGCCTTTATCTTTGCATAAATATTGGCTCTTTCCACACCTCTTAATTGTTTGTCCTTGGTGCTGTTTTTATTTCCTTTAACAGATCTTGCCATTGTGCCTTTCATGTTGCCATTATGGCCCAGGGTCACACATTCTCGTCTTATGATGATTCTTTCATCTTGCTTTAATTGTCAGTAGTCCCCACATTCTTTCTATAGGTCTCTTTAATAAAGTTCTCTATAACCTCCCTTACCTGGATTGCTGCACTTTGTTTTATCTTCCTTTGGAAGCTACTTGTGTGCTCCAGTGTTCTAAAAATGATTAATATCTCATTGCAAATGTTGTGATGGAGCTCTTTCAGGCCAATTTTTGGAGCAAGACATTCAAGAAAATAACATAAAGATTTACACTTAACACTGAAACACATATG
This sequence comes from Alligator sinensis, assembly GCF_000455745.1. Taxonomy (NCBI): domain Eukaryota; kingdom Metazoa; phylum Chordata; order Crocodylia; family Alligatoridae; genus Alligator; species Alligator sinensis. Next base: position 426,486 of record NW_005842999.1, on the reverse strand, counting down.
CAGTCCTAAGGATAGTTTAACAAGTTAAGGAATTGCATGGGATGAGTTAGAATGGTGTGGTTGCAAACTATCAGAGTTATCTGAGGCTTGGTCTCTTGTTTCTTGCCAGAAAGTGTAGCACTGTGCTTGGTTCCTGGGTGGGTGGGGGGCCATCTAGCAACACTTCCCTTTGATTCCAAGTATGGATTTTATGAACAGGCTTTGAGAATATTCTTTATAGTTGGACTCTGATCAGCTTCTTGGCAGGTATCCTGGCATAGCTGATGTAAGGTTAATTATGTGTGTTAAAAGTATACATATGTATATTTTTATTCATATCCCCCTGCCTATACATATATCTCCACCCCTACCATGAGAAGAATTTGGCCAATAGCTGTTTCAGGAGTAATTGTTAAATATTTATGTATTAATGTATTTGTGTCCTTTCTCTTTCTTTTCCACCCCACTCCAATCTTCAATGCTGAAGAAAGGTGAAGTTTTGCTCATCCTTGACAAAAAGCCTGATGGTTGGTGGATGGCAGAAAATTCCAAAGGAGAGAGAGGCCTTGTTCCTAAAACCTATCTCGCTGTTAGTATGCTGCTACCTTCTTTCATTCATTTACACATCTGTTGTGTAATGGGTGTGTATATGTCTGTACCTATCTGCAGATAGTCACTAAAACATTTCTCTCTTGTTATACAAAGATGCGCTGTACTGATGTTACATTCTTTTGTAAATAAAAGCGGCATCTCGAATACTTGAAATATGTTCCTGGACATAAAGGGGCATCTGTGAATGCTTGGTAGTGCTAATGCATATTTCATATTATGAACCTAAGGAACACTTTCAAAGGCTACTTTTAAACTTATATTCTAAAATTTTGGTCCATCTGAAGTCTGACCTAGATTCATTTATGGCATACATATACATATGCTGGCCAGATTAATGATGTGCAATCATGATGCAGAAGTATGAGTGTATAGTTCAGATGACTGAGACCAGTCTTGAAGTCTGACCTCTGAGTTCATATCTTGCAGGCCAACTCACTGTAGTTCTCAGGATCATGTCTGAGAAACAAGCACTGCCCACTCACTTACTCTACAACAGGTGTTTTCAACCTTTTTTTAAGGAGCGTACCCCTTTTGGGTACAATTCTGGTAGAGTTGGGGTCAGGGATGGTGGCCGGATGTGGAGCAGCGGGGGCTTGCCTGCGGCAGTTCAGGGTGGTGAATGGTGGCAGCGGCCACTGCATGCGAGCTCCCCACCACCGCGTCTGGCCAGGCAGGCGGTGCCTGTGTGGCCCGCAGAGGGGAGCTGCTGCCATCCCTCTCTCCATCCCCCCCAGCCCTGCTCCTGGGAGGCGGTGGCACGGGGTGGTGGGTGACGGCGCTCTGTCTCCACTCGCCCACCCGCATGCACCCCCTAGCCCCTTTTCAAGTATCAACATGTGCTCCTGGTTGACAACCCCTGCTCTACACACATCCAGCAATATTATAAGGCACCATTACAGCTTAGGGAGTCCCAAGTATATGTCTCATTGCTGCTCTCAGGACCTCTGTGAGTTTTCTATCCAATTGCTGGACTTGGGCAGTTGTAGACCAGGAGCTGGTGAGTAGGCAGGACTTGTTTTTCACACATCAGTGGCAGGAGGCAGCATAGACATGGTCTGACTTTTGTACCCTCTTGCATTACACTGGTGGTCTGTCCTGTTAAAGAACCCTGCAGTGCATGGCAAAGAGCTAAGGTTCCTTTTTACCTCAGCAACAGGTGAATTTTCCCCTCCAAAGATGTCTATTTTGGATATGATCTCTTTTTCTCACATGGTAAGTGGGAGAATTTTGCCGCTGTAAGAATTTTTAAATTCCTATATGTAGCAGCTGAGATATTTTAGTATCAGGGTGTCCCATAGATGTCAGTGTTTCTACTCGCTAAGCAGAAAATATCCACTCCTAGGTATTAGCAAACACTGTGATGAGAGTACAGACTGGTCTTAAAAAATGAACTAGAAAGTATATGAAATACTTGACAATCCACGTGTTCATTACAGGTCTACAAGAAAGAGGGACTAGGGCAAGAGCCAAGTGAAGAGGAAACTGACGATGACATCGAGGTAGTAGATGAAACAGCACATGGAACCAAAATTAAAGAAAGGTAACATGGGACAGCCCTGGAGGAGATGAAGCAAAACAATCTCCCTCTCCCTAAATTAGGTGATAAATTATTTAAAATTCGAATGCCCTTGGTTGATCTGAACCAATTGCTTTTTTTCATACAGGAACCAGATAAGTTTGTTATCCGGTTTGTTCCAGATGGACTTGTCAAAAGCATATTGTGCTAATACAGGGTTGGGCAATTATTCTGGGTGGATTACCTAGGGCTGCTTACCCAGTTTGGGCAGGCTGTCGAGGGCCGCATGGGTAGCCCCGCCCTGTGACAGGTGCCCCACCCCTTGACAGGTGCCCTGCCCCCTGGTCATCATCTTGGGACCAATGTCCCAATGTCTTGGGACCAATGTCCCAGGGCCAGCACCGGTGGGGCCCAGAGTGGGGTACAGGCTGGCAGGGGTCTGTGGAGCCGGGCTGGGCTGCACCAGCAAGGAGAGCGGGGAGCTGGCCTGGCTCCATAGAGTCCCTGCCAGCCAGGACCCCGCGCTCCTGCCACCCTGCTATGGGCCCCACTGGCACTGGCCCCGGGACACTGATGCGGGCCCTGTGCTCCCCCCGGCTCCCCACCTGCTCACACCCAGTGTCCCCCAGCCCTGCAGTGCAGGTGGGGGGCAGTGCTCAGCCCCGACCCCCTGCTCGCCATCAGGGAAGAAGCTGGTGCTGAGCATGGGGAAAAGTGGTCCCTCGCCTGCCCCATGGGCGGTGCTTCATGCTGCAGCTTCTCGCAGCCCACGAGGAGCTGTCCGGAGCAGTCACAGGCAGCCTCATGCAGGCTGCAGGTGGCTGCAGCACGGGGCGCTGGCCATGGAGTGGGCGAGGGGCCACTTTTCCCCCGTGCTGGGCGCCAGCTTGTAACCCGCCCCACTGCCAGCCTGGCAGTGGGGCAGGTTATAAGGTGGTGCTGAGTGCGGGGGGGGGAGACAGCAGTCCTTCCCTGCTCCATGCCTGGCACCCTGCGCTGCAGCCGCTTACAGCCTGCCTGGGGCC
>NW_005842999.1:398861-423339 GCF_000455745.1 Alligator sinensis | reverse complement strand
AGACAGCCCTGGGCAGGCTGCGAGTGCCTGCAGCATGGGGCGCCAGGCATGGGGTGGGCGAGGGGTTGCTTTTCTCCGTGCAGGGAAGGAGCCTGGGAAAAAACTGAGCGCAGGGGGGAAGCGACCCTGCCCCACACCTGATGCCCCACGCTGCAGGCACTCGCAGCCTGTGTGGGGCTGTCCAGAGCAGGCACAGGCAGCCCCACGTAGGCTGCGAGCAGCTGCAGCATGGGGCACCGGGCGTGGGGTGGGGAGGGGCCGCTTCCCCGCTCCTTCCCTGCTTGGGGTCCCCCCCTCCACTTACCTGGGCTTCCCCTGGGTCCTACTGCCCTTGGTTCCTGCATTCATGGCAGGAACCAAGGGCAGAGAAATATTAATTTTCTACATTTTTTTAGGGGCCCCGCGGGCCGGATAGAATGGCCCTGCGGGCTGGATTTGGCTTGCAGGCCGTATTTTGCCCACCCCTTTGCTAATATGATCCTGATTCTCTGTTCCAGCAGAATGATGGGTCCTGTTAGTGGGGGAAGCAGTGAATGCAATGGATGTCATATTGAACTTTATTACATATTTTGACACCGTCTTCCACTGCATTTTTATAAGTAAACCAAGGAAATTAAAATGGGGTGGGTGCATAATTGGTTGGATAGTTAGCCCAAAGAGGTCATCAACAGTTCAATGTCAAACTGGGAGGAGGGATCAAGTGAGGATTGTCATGGGTCTGATGCTGTTCATTATCTTCACTAATTACTCGGAGGTTAGAGTTGAGAGTAATCTTACTAAATTGGTAGATGACACCAAGCTGGGAGGGGTAGTAGACACTGTAGGGTAGGCTTAAGATTCAAAATAACCTTGATAAATTGTAAGACAAATAAAATATAATTCAAGAAGGGAAAGTATGACCTACTGCCCTTGGAAAGAAACAAGCAAATGTAAAATGGGAAATGAGTGGCAAGGTTGCAGCATTAGAAAAGCTGGGGGTCATGATGGATCATAGGCTGAATATAAGTTCACATAATATCAATGCAAAAAAATAAGACAAATAAATCCAAGTATGCTAGTAAAGAGAGTGTCATATGCAAATCACATAAAGTGATTATTATTCACTTTATTTAGGAGAGATGCAGTCTCATTGGGTATGCTATAACCAGTTTTGGGTACTGCACATCTAGAACCTAGACAAGTTGAAAAGCAGACAGCAACAAAAATGATTAGCAATCTAGAAAATATGACACAGAAAAATTGGAACAAGTAGGATTATTTAATCTAGAGGTTGGAACACTGAAGGGGGATTTTCTAAATGTTCAAGTACTAAAAGGATAGCAAACATTTTGTTTTATTGCCAGTAGACATAGGTAACAAGAATTAAAAGGTTTAAATTGCAATAAGGGAGAATTAAATTGGATAATAGGGAGAAATGTTTTAGGGTCGTTAAACACTTGAGCAGATTATTGAGAGAGGTTGTGCAATCTCTGTCCTTGGACATTTTAAAGCACAACTTAGAGAGGCACTTGTCTGAAATGGTTTATGCCAAGATGATCATACCCTGGAGTTGGACTGGGTGACCTGAGATCCCCTCCAACCTTATTTTTCTGATTCTTTGTTAATGAACATACCTACTCAGTGTGCTAGAGCCCACCATTTAGAGATAATTATTGTTTTACCTATAACAAGTATTTTGACTGTTAATTCTGTATCATTGATATTATTTTACTTTCTGATATCCTCTGATTTTTCCATCCTACCTCCAGAACTGATTCTCACTGGAGTGCTCTTAGGAAAGCTATCAGAGAGGTAGGTATATTTTTTGTGATATTGCCTTAATGAATCATTATGTTCACTAATTACTATTTGGATTTGATATTATGGTACAGTATAGTACTTTTTGTTAGCAAGGAAGGGACTCAGAAGTTCATTGTTTCTAGTGAAGCAAAGTGAGCGAGTGCTTTGGGGATTAACACTAGGACACATTGCTAAATAAATGCGTAATAAATTAGTGTGTCTAGTTTTTTTCCATTAGTGCTACTCAGTCGACTCTTGTTCTAAGACTGTGGTTAATTTGCTATTGTACTTTGCTATGCTGATTTTCTCTAACATGAACTCTGCTCTGATAGTGAAGTGTGAGCTTGTGTGAGGTGAGTCTAAGGATGTGTCTGGTAAGGGGCCAAAATAGCTCTTAAGATAAATTTGGGGAGGGGAGAAGTAAGTGAAGCTCAAGATCTGTGTTCACCTTTGTGACTGATTCCTCAGACAGTTGAAAATTAGGATAATTGGTGGTTAATGGAAATAGCAGCTGCCAAAAATTCTGTTTTGAATAGAATGATGCCATTGATGTATTGGCAACCATGGGGGCTGTTCCTTCAGGGTTCCGGCCATCAACACTATCCCAGTTGTTTGAAGAAGGTAAGATTTTCTTACAGCAATTGCATTAGAAGAGGCCTGAAAATTAGTGATGAGTATATGATCTGTTTAGAACAGTTTAGGTTTCCTATTGTTGAATTGTTTTTGGAACAGTAGAGTGTACTACATTTTCTTGGTTAATCTCTTCATTCAACTGGATGAATGCTGCCCCTATGAAGTCAGTGGCAAAACTTGCATTGACTTCAATAATTTCACCCCTAAAAGGGGAGAAATCTCATAGACCGTTCCTGCAGATCGTAGGTATCAAACATACAGTGTGCACCGGCTGGATCCAGCCCACGGAGCTGTCCTCTCTGGCCTGCCAGGCTACCACTGAGCCACCAGAAGCTGGGGGCATAGCTAGGGGGAGCAGCCTGCTACAGATTCCAGGCCCTTTGGGCCCCAGTGGATGTGGCAGTTGGCAGGAGGAGGGTGCATGAGGGCTCTCCAGCCACTGAGCCTGTTGCTACTGCCATGGCCCCACCTGCTGCCTTGTGCTGGAGCTGCTGCTATGTGCATCATGCCCTATGCCAGAGCTAGAGCTGTTGTCACAGCAGCACAGGGCACATGGCAGCTCCAGCTCCAGCATGGGACACAGAACCAGAGCTGCACCAGACGTTTCTTGCCAAAGCTATCACTGCATAGGCTGGAGCTCTTTATTCCCAAGACTAGATCTAGCCTGCAAAGAGCCTTGTGGTCTGGATCCAGCCCAGAGCACAAAATGAGTTTGACATACCTTAAAACTACATCCAGTCAATAACTTTGCACTGATGTAATGATATGCTAGTGGCATGGTGTGCAGTATTTATGCTTTCTAAACAAACACTGGAGGCCATGTGCTCTTTTTCTTCTTTCTTTTCATCCTTAATTTCTCATTAACGTTCCAAAAAATAAATGGATGTCCAAATATTTTCCAAAGAGAACCAGCTGCAAAGGGAGCTTCCAGCATGTTGATAGCAATATTTTCTTAGTTTCCTTTTTAATTTATTTTGTACTAAGTAATAAATGTTCTCCACCCATAGCACCTGTATTGACTAGCTGGTTGTTTCCACATAACAAAAAAAAAATCTAATACTAAATCTATTCATGGATGGAGAGTGGAGAAAGAAGTGCAAATAATAAGTCACTGCCTTCTTTTAGGGAATCAGTTTCGAGCCAGTTACTTCCTACAGCCTGAACTTACTACTTCCCAACTGGCTTTCAAAGACTTAGTGTGGAACCCTGAAAAAGGCACGGTAAGTAACTAATACTAATTGATACTATTAGCCCTATAGTGTCCCTTTTCAGGATATAGTTTTTGGATTAGAGCAGAGGTGTCAAACCGTGCAGGCAGTAGCAATGGTGGCAGCAGCTCCAGCTGGTACTCAAATCCAAGATGAGCATTTTCCCTCCCCCCCCATTTCCCTATTAAATATGGTACTTTTCCCAAATCTTTGCTTACTCCTGACCAATGGGAGAGTCTTCAGCTTCCTGCATTAAATTAGCTTGCTTCTTCCTCGTTATAGATATGAAGTATGATGACATGTTATGCTTGTTATATAACTGTTATACATGAACTGCACCAACCCTTCCGGCCTGTGCTTGACACATTCTCATTCCTGCCTTATGTGAGGATATGCAGTAGGCCATAGGCCCCTAGTTACATATTCAAGATGGAAAATCCATGGAAAGTCATTAAGTTTTGGCCCAAATTTTGTGTGGCTCCCTGCAGAATTCTGGAAAGGTGAGTGGGGTGGAATGGGTGCATCCAACCCAGTACAGAGTAGTGGATAAGACTTTGGGTGTTAGTAGTTATTAAAAGCATGTATACATTGTATGAATAAACAGCCTACTACAATAACTGTCATTTGATAGCACATTTTGTTGAGCCTGTTTAGATCATTTTTTTATAACCATATTCCTAGCTAAATTGATGGAGGTAAAATACAGCTGTTTTTAGGCCAGATGCTTGTAGATCCTACCCATCCTTTAAACTGTTCCCATGTTTAGCATTAATTGGCATATTTGTTGTGGACTGCTGCTTATTAAGCAGTCTGAGCAGAAAGGCCAAGAAAAAATAGCATGAAGATTAAAATATATTCTTTTCCCCTCCTGGGGGTTCCTTAAAGTAGGGATGAGTAGTGTTTTGGGGGAGCTTCAGAACTGGTACTCATGCTGTATCTATAGATAGAGGAATCCGGTTTCAAAGGCTTCCACTATGGTGCTTTTCATCTTTTACTCATTAAATTATAAAACGCACGATTATACCATTGTCAAGAACCACATGAATTTAACATTTTTTTTCTTTTGTTTTGTTTATGATTTAGATTCAACCAAGACCAACTCGAATATCACTGATTATAACTTTATGGAGCTGTAAAATGATTCCTCTTCCTGGAGTGAGCATACAGGTTCTCAGTAGACATGTCCGACTCTGTCTTTTTGATGGTAATAGGGTGAGTTGCTTTGATTAAGAAAATAAAAATACTAATTTCCCCAAAAGAGAGGTATTGAAATACGATTGCCCAAATCTTATTTTGCCTCTAAGGAATGCTGCTTGGGTGCCCAAAAACTGCCTAAGTCACTAAACTAATCCTGTTCCAACCTTGCTGTAGTCTGGATATCATTATGGTACCAAATTCCTCATATGTCTTTTAGCAGCCTCCATCTTAGCCTAACGCTCTCTTTACAATTTCCTGCCTGACTAGATTTGGCCTAATGTGCATGCCTAGAAGCAATTCAATGTGGCCACCTGACATCACTGGGAAACCCTAGCTGTTTGGGCTCCTGGCTGGCAGGGGGTGTCCTAGGTTCTGGTTCTATTTATGCATTTTCCATTATGCAGTTACTGGCTAAAATAAATAGCATTGGGAGTTGGGGCCAGAAGCTAGAGCTCCCATCTCCCAAGTGTAGTGGAGCCTTCTCCGGACCACAGGGACACTCCCTCTTCAGGACACTTCTAGCCCCCTGATTCTCACTTTTGCTTGCCCAGTGACCCAGCGGCCCTAGGTTCCTTAGAGCTCTTCTGAGGAGGTGGAGTAGAAGTGACTTAAATATACTGGCCAAAATCCTGTTTTACTTTATGGCTACCTGCTTTTTTAGAAAGTATAGTTTATGTAATGTAACTCTGGCTACCTACTGTGGTCCCGTAGTCTGGCCCCCTTTTTCTTTCTTGCTCGGTTTTGCCTGTCATGTCTTGGTGTTGAGATGTTTTTCGTGAGGCTGTCTGTAAGGAACCTAAGCTTAGGCTGTAGGTACCTTGTCCCGCTATCCTGTCCCCAGCCCTGAATCTGACAGGGCTTCACGGGGTTTCACCCCCCTCTCTCTTTCTCCTGTACACCCTTTTTGCCAGTGGGTGGATACTCAACCCTGCCAGCTTTCAGTTTGACTTAGTCCTCCTTTTTGTCCAGGCTCTGGTCAGTCTGAGTTTTGGCTTCCCTCCCTGGTTTGTAGCCCCCCTCACCTTCCCCCCACAAGCCCTTAATGCAAGTCTGAAAAAAAACAACCCTAGAAAAGCAGGCCCACACCAGGCTCTCAAGACAGTCCATGGTCCTTGGGGTACTCAGCTTCTTTGGACCCCTCTGGTGTTACCATGACCAGTTCTTCATCTGTTTGGGCAAACTTACCACCCCCTTTTGGGGCTTCTCCAGGGTGAACATAAAACCACCCTCCAATTTTTGTATCCTTCCCAGGGCCCTCCAAGTTCCAAAAAAAAGTGACCAAGGAAAAGGAGAAAAAAAAAAAGAGGAGGTTCTAAGTACTTCCTGGGTACTTGCTCCCTCATTCTGGGTTGATGGAAGTCCCTCCTTTCAGGCGTCAGTTTTCCTGGCTGGAGGGGCTTCTGCCCCTGCCCCCCTGCAAGGCTGTGTTTCCCTCCATCACCTCAGCAAGTTTCTCCACTGTAGCCTGGGGAGAGTTCATATCTCACTCATCAGTGGCTGCCTGCTCAGTGACCTGGCTTCCCACTCCCTGAGTGCAGGTCTGCTCAGTCTCTTGCTCTTCTCCCCCTGCTGGGTCCTGAAGCTGGCTGTGCTTTGGAAGTGTGAGCCCCTGACCCAGGGCCTGGCCTCATCCCTTATCTGGGTGCCTGCTCCCCCTCTCTAGTGCCAGCTTCTTACCCCGCTCCTGTCCAACTGGGGCCTCCCTCAACAGCTGGGGTCTTCTCTGTCGTGTCCCGTTCTGGTGTTGCCCGTGGCCCCCCCCCCCCCGGCCCCGTGATGGGTGAGTCCCTCCTTACAGGTAATTACCCCCTTTTGTAGGTTAAAAGGCCTTAAAGGGACCCCACTGCCTTTCCTTCCTTGGGCTAGGGTCTCCTGTTACCCTTTGTGATCCCTGTAACTAGTTGGGTATATGAAAGGGATTTTTAAATTTAAAGTGATCACATTTTGGAGGCTGAGGCCTATCTTGATAAGTAATAATATTTCAAAAGTGTTCAAGTAGTGTTGGAAGTTAAGTTCCATTTTCAAAAGTTCCTCAAACACTTAGGAGCCCAAGTTCCACTGAAAGTCAGATACTTTTGAAATTATCTGGTATCCCTCATTTCCAAATCTGCGCAACCCATTTTATAGGTCTGAATATACCCCAGAGAGAAATATCATGAGAAGCATGTATCATTTTTACAGGTGTTGTTTAGAATTAAACAGTGTAAACAACTTTTAAAAAATAATATTGGAAAAAAAGTCTCAGGCATAAATGGGTTCTTTTCTTAAAAATGGAGCTTTCTGGAAACTTGGGCTGGTGGTAGTAACAGAAACAATATAAATTCAGTGACATTCACCATATTTTCTCACATACAACACACCTTTCCCCCCCCCTTAGTGTGTTTTAAGCAGGGAAGCTGTTTTCTTTGATGGAAGAGCAGAACAGGATATACTTTGCATACCATGTAGCTGCAGAGATGACTGCCAAGATGGCAGAGTCCTGTGTTAACCCTCTCATAGTCACAGCTATTGGCTGAGCACTGTAGCTGATGTCAGAAGCAGCTAATGAACTGTTGGCAGTATCTTGATGAGGCTTGTGATGTGGAAACAACAGTTTATTTACAGAACTTATATAAAGAACTACTTATAGTAATGAAATGCTACTGCCCTTCTGGGGGTCTTTTCCTCTTGGACAGGTCCTCTTGGAAACATAGTGTGGCATCCTAGGAGACAGTCTGGATGAGGTGGCTGGTATCAGGAACTTCCTTGTGCCATGCTTCCTGGATGCTCTGAGTTCCCAGCAGGGCTTACTCAGTGTCTCACAGTGTACCCTGACTCTGGAAAAATCTTTTTTTTCTACATTCTGCCTTTCATAAAGATTCATAGAAAATTAGGGTTGGAAGGGACCTCAGGAGGTCATCTAGGAAATCTTCAAGAGGAGACTGGACAGTCACCTCACTGGGGCCACCTGATCCTCAGTTGTCTTTCCTGCCTAGTGCAGGGGGGCTAGACCCAATGATCTTGCAAAGTCCCTTCCAGCCCCTTACAATCTATGAATCTAGTCCAGTGGTTCTCAGCCCTTTTTCAACTGGGACCTGTGGAAGAAACAGGCTTCACTCTATTGTTTGGTCACGAAGTTGTCAGAGACCTTTATTTACAAGCAGCTGCTGGAGAGAGCACCGGACAGACGGAACTTCCACTTATCAGTCCTGCATGCCCCCCTCCCCCCCCAACAGACAATTGAAGCAAACCTTTTATATGTTTCAATTGAGGTCACATGACACAAGATTATAACAAGTCAAAGAAAAACTGGTTTGAACCAGAAAGTTGCAAGAGGGCATAGACTTGGTTTGACCTATTGACCTCATAGGTCTACTCAGCTCAACAAGGGAAAAGGGTGGGAGAAAGAGCAGATTGCAAAATAGGCGAGGATAAAGCAATCATTAGCAAATAGTGCACTAACTCAAGAAGTCAGCAGAAATTAAGGCCTGGGGTTTTCTTCTTCCACAGACCTATTTGCAAATATCCATGGCCTACCCCGACCCACACCCTCCTGGCCCTGCCCCCCCGGCCATGCCGGAGGAGCCCTTAGCTGCCCCTGTCTCACCTGGGCGGGAGCATGTGGGGGGCAGTGAAGTGACTCCGGCACTAGCATGGGCTTGAGGGAAGAGGAGAGGCCTGGGGCACCCTCTCTGCCCTGGGCTAGGGCTGCTGCGCCACACCAGGAAGCCTGGTCATGGCCCCTTCCACCCCCCGAGCAGTGTCTCCTGGCTGTCCCACCCCTGTGAGCATAGGCACTGGCCCCGGCCTCTTCCCCTGCTGGAAGTGGCAGATGCCTTCCTGCTGCCCATCTGTCCTGCCACAGCTCACAACCCTTTGAAATATTTTGATAGCCCACTTTTGGGTCTTGACACATGGGTTGAGAAATACTGATTTAGTCCAACCCCCTGCTCAAAGCAGGACCATCCCCAACTAGATCATCCCAGTCAAGGTTTTGTCTACCTAGGTCTTAAAAACTTTCAAGGAGGGAGAGTCCACAGCCTCTCTGAGTAACCTGTTCCAGTGTTTTACTACCCTCCTACTGAGACAATTCTTCCTAATATCTAGCCTAAACTTCCCTTGCTGAAACTCAACAACTTATTCTGTCATCTACCACCAATGAGAACAGTCTAGCTCCATCTTCTTTGTAACCATCCTTCAGGTAGTTGAAGTTTGGTTTTAAATCCCCTCTCAAGTCTTCTCTTCTCCAGACTCAATAAGCCCAGTTCTTACAGCCTCTCCTCATAAGCCATGTGCTCATAAGTCATGTGCCTCCAGCCCCGTCACCATTTTTGTTGCCCTCCACTGGACTCTCTCCAATTTGTCCACATCCTTTCTGTAGTGGGGAGCCCAAAACTGAACACAGTACTCCAGATGTGGCCTCACCAGTACTGATTAGAGAGGAATAATCATTTCCCTTGACCTGCTGGCAACACTTCTACCAATGCAGCCCAGTATGCTGTTAGCCTTCTTGGCAACAACGGCACACTGTTGGCTCATATTCAGCTTATTGTCCACTGTAACCCCCAGGTCATTTTCTGCAGAGCTGCCGCCCAACCAGTCAGCCGCCAGCATATATCGGTGCGTGGGATTGTTCTATCCTAAGTGCAGGACTTTGCACTTGTCTTTCTTGAACCTCATGAAATTTCTTTTGGCCCAATCCTCCAATTAATCTAGGTCACTCTGAATCCTAGCCCTACCCTCCAGCCTATCTACTACTCCCCCCAGCTTGGTGTCATCTGCAAACTTGCTGAGAGTGCAGCCTATGCTGTCTTCCAGGTATTAAACAAACCTGGCCCCGGGACCGACCCCTGGGGCCCTCCACTTGATACTGGCTGCCAACTAGACATCAAGCCATTGATTAATACCCTCTGAGCCTGATGCTGCGGCCAGTTTTCTATCCAACTGAGAGTCCATTCATCCAGCCCATACTTCCTTAGCTTGCCTGCAAGAATGTTGTGGGAGACTGTATCAATAGCCTTGCTAAAATCCTGGTACGCTATATCGTCCAGTCGTCTCCTCGTAGAAGGCAATCAGGTTGATTGGGCATGACTTGCCCTTGGTGAATCCATGCTGACTGTTCCGAATCCCCTTCTTCTCCTTCAAATGCTTAGAAATAGATTCCTTGAGGATCTGCTCCACGATTTTTCCAGGGACTGAGGTGAGGTCATTGGTCTATAGTTTTCCTGAATCCTCGTGTTTCCCTTTTTTAAATATGGGCACTATGTTCGCCTTTTTCCAATCATTTGGGATCTCTCCCGATCACCATGAGTTTCCAAAGATGATGGCCAGCAGCTCTGCAATCTCATTAGCTAACTCCCTCAGCACCCTTGGATGCATCCTGTCTGGCCCCATGGACTTGTATATGTCTAGCTTTTCTAAATAGTCCCTAACCTGTTCTTTCGCCACTGTTGGCAGCTCACCTTCTCCCCAAACTGTGCTGCCTGGTGCACCAGTCTGGGAGCTGACCTTGCCTGTGAAGATGGAGGTGAAAAAGGCATTGAGTACTTCAGCCTTCTCTGCATCATGTCTCACTAGGTTACCTCCCTCATTCGGTAAGGGACCCACACATTCCCTGATTTTCCTCTTGTTACTGACATACTTGTAGAAACCCTTCTTGTAACCCTTCACATCCCTTGCTAGCTGCAACTCCAATTGCGCTTTGGCCTTCCTGACTTCATCCCTGCATGCTTGAGTAATACTCTTATACTCCCTAGTTATTTTCCAGGTTTCCACTTCTTATAAGCTTCCTTTTTGTGATTTAGTTTACTGAAGAGTTCCCTGTTAAGCCAAACTGGTTTTCTGCCATACTTGCTTGTCTTCCTGCACATTGGGATTATTTGTTCCCGTGCCCTCAGTAAGTCTTCTTTAAAGTACAGCCAGCTCTCCTGGACTCCTCTCCCTATCAGACTGGCTTCCTGGGGGATCCTGCTCATGAGTTCCCTGACTGAGTCAAAGTCTGCTTTTCTGAAGTCTGGGGCCCTTACTCTGCTGTTCTCCATCCTTCCTTTCCTCAGGATCCTGAACTCAATCAACCCGTGGTCGCTGCTGCCCCAGTTGCCATCTACTACTACATTCCCCACCAATTCTTCCCCATTTGTGAGCAGCAGGTCAGTAAGAGCATGGCACCTAGTTGGCTGCTCCAGCACTTGCACCAGGAAGTTGTCTCCACCACTCTCCAAAACCTTCCTGGATTGCCTGCACACTGCTGTATTTCCCTCCTAGCAGATGTCAGGGTGACTCAAGTCCCACATGAGAACCAGGGCCTGTAATCAGGAAACTTCCACTAGTTGTCTGAAGAAAGCCTCATCCACCACTTCCTCCTGGTCTGGTGGTCTATAGCAGACCCACCACAACATTACCCTTGCTGCTTTCCCTTCTGATCTTAACCCAGAGACTTTTGACAGGCCTATCTCCAGTTTAATACTGGAGTTTTGAGCAATCATATGGCTCTTTATGTAAAAGTGCAACTCCTCCTCCTCTCCCCTGCCTGTCCTTCCTGAATAGTTTATACCCATCCATGACAGTGCCCCAGTCATGTGAGCTATCCCACCAAGTCTCTGTTATTCCAGTCGCATCATAGTGCCATTACTGTGTAAGGACCTCCAGTTCTTCCTGCTTGGTTCCCAGGCTCTGTGCATTCACGTACAGGCACCTGAGGTAACTAGTAGATTGTCCTGGTTTCTCAGGAAGAATGAGAACATCTCTCCTGCCCAGGTCCTTTACCTTGACTGGAAGGACCAAAGAGAACACCACCTGAGTCCCCATCCCTTTCACCCTTGCACACAGAGCCCTGTAGTCCCTTTTCATCTGCTCAGGGTCTCCCCTGGCAGTATGATTGGTGCCCACATGAGGTAGTAGTCAGGGGGCCAGATGAGTCTCTGTAATCTCTCTGTGACATCTTGGATACAGGCTCTGTGCAAGCAGCAGACTTCCTCAGACAACAAGTCAGGCCAGCAGATGGATCCCTCTAACCTCTGCAGAAGGGGGTCTCCAACCACCACCACCTATCGCTTCTTGGTGACAGTGGTCTCAGTCCTTTCCAACTTGAGGAGGCCTGGCCTGTTCCCCTCCTCTAATAGAACATGCTCCTTGCCCTCTGTTGCTAGGGCTTCATATCTGTTCTCCAGACGAACTGTTGCAGGTGGAGATGAAGATTTCTGCTTGCTGACAGAGGTCACAAGCTCCCAGCTTCCACCTTCCTGGGAGTCCATGTCCTCTGCCTTCTCTAGTGCTGTCTTTGGCAGTTTTTCCTCCACAGTCCTGGAGGTCTCCTCCAACATCAAATCAATGAACTCCCCATGGCAGAGGATGCTTCAGAACCTCACCACCTCCTCCTGTAGCTCTCTTACCTGTTCCCTGAGAGAGACCACCAAGAGGCACTGCTCACACCACAGGCATTCCTCCACTTGACCATCACTGGAAATAACATGCAAGCCACAGTCCCCACAGCACCAAACCTGGACCTGGGTGGAAGCCTCAATGGTGAGCGGTCCTTCGTGGACAGAAACCTCACAGGTACAAGCAGAGGCAGCAACAGTGGCTCTGACGTTATGACGTCCTCCAGCCATTTCCCTGGGACTCCTAATCTGCCTCTTTTCTCTTACAGCCCTTCTTCCGAGCATATTCCCTAGCAAACTCGTCTGGAAGCTGGCCTGTTTACTGTTCCTTGGTCCCAAAGGTTTCCTTTTCCCTGGTTCCTCACACCAAGCTGAAAGACTGTCCCCTCAAGGGGTGGGGGGGCAAACTTCTGCAAACCAACCAGGAAATTGCTTTCCCTCTTTGTTGCCCCTGTTCACTGGCTCCCTGGTTGCTTGGGGAGTCTCTTTTTTATACCCTGCTGGGTCTGGACTGGGTCCACCTCCTTGTTAGGGCTTCTGTCAGGCCCAGGCTGCAATCACTCAGCTAGCAACACTCGGCTTTTTAGAGCACATGCACCAAACACCCACAGCTCACCAAACAAACACTCAGCAAGCCAAAGCCACAGGCAGCTCTGGATCATTTACCTTCCCTGTGCAGGATCTGGTACCTGGTGCCTGGCTTTTCTCCCCCTTCCTCCTCTTGCTCCCAGCAAACAGCCTGCAAGCTGCTTGCCCTGTTTGCTGCCCCTGTTTGTTGGCCTCCTCCTGAAGGTTCATGTTTGTTAGCCTCCTCCTAAAGGTTCATGCTTTATTTGGTGGTGTGTTATATGCAAGAAAATACAGTATTTAAAGAACTGGGGAAGCATACACCATTGTATCTATAACTGTAGCAGGAATTTCCTAAATCCAGTTTAATATAAAACATAGTCCAGAACTTTAAAAAAAATTAAGATCTGTTATAATCTGCCACCTCTGCAAGGTCTTTAGGCTTCAGAGGGCCTTTTTTCTCAGTACTCAGACTTTTAGAACGGTTCTTTCTGAAGCTGCTGCTAGATATGCCAGAGGATTGTTAGAGAATGCTGTGCTTTGTGGGCTATTCTTCCTTTGTGGTCCGTGTAGGATATTCCAGCAGTAATCTTCAATCATGCTGTGAGGAAAGGGCAGCCATGCTGTGATCATAGTGCAGAATGTTGAGTTGACCTCACATAATGTGTTTGTAAGAGCTAAGTGATTTTCTAGTAAACCTTGTTTTTTAACATAATTTCCTATCTTGTTTTAGGTACTGAGTAACATTCATATAGTTAGAGCTATGTGGCAACCTAAAAATCCAAAGTCATGGACTTTTTCCCCACGGGTAGGTATATAAATTGGAAACGGACGTGTGGGTGTGTATGTGTATCTGCTTCATTTAATATAGCATACTTAGAAGTTGTCAGCTAATAGGGTCATCTGATGTTTAGTGTTTTAACATAAAGAAATGTGTGAAAATGGTAAAACTTGGGTGAATTTGTAGAGGAGGTACCTAAGCATTTAGCTCTCAAAAGGAGAGTTCCTGAACTAAGAAGGGCTTTATCTTGCAAATGTTGGCTATTGAGTATATACCTATATCCCAGAGTGCCTGCAGTAATCCTAAGGGCTGCGTCCAGCTATGCAGGGGTGTGCACTTGCAGTGGCAAAAATAGTAGCAGCACAAATTTGTGCCACTACTTTTTGCTGCAGCGCACACCCTTGCCCGTGCATTTTGGCGAGGGACAAATTGTTCCGCTTCGGGCAAACTGCCCTTGCCCATGTCTTCCCAGCTCCCAGCATGCTGGAGGAGCTGGGGCATATCTGCTAGAGTGGAGACACTCTGGACGGCAGCCAGAGCATCTCCCTGGATGTCTGAGCCTGTGTCTTCTGGTGCACGCTCTTGTTGTATGCACTGCACTGCTTTTTTGGGGGCACTTTTTTTGCTCCCCAGACATCCTTGTAGCATATTTTGGCCTTGCACTGCAAACTTTCAGTGTACGGCACCTTTTAACATTCCCTGCATGTGGTTTGTGATGCCACAAAGAGGTTTGTAGCACCACAAGCCACACGTACTTGCATATCTGGACATGGCCAAAGAGTTAATTTTGACAAAACACTATGGGTGTTTATAGAGGCAGGGGGAGGGGGCTTTAATTGGCAAGCTATGCTAATTAAAAGCACCTGATTATCACATGTATCAGCGTCCTTGCACTGAAAAAATGACAGCGGTGCGCTTTGAACTAAAGCTTGTTCGATGAGGTTTAGTTCAAAGTGCCCACCACCGTTTTTCAGCACGGGGACACTGATGCACATGATGCTGGAGGCTGTTGGAGCGCATTAATTTGCACACTTTAGCAAACTCAATTAATCGGATCTGCTCTGACACGCTGGATTTACAGCATGTCGGAACAGCCTCCCTGCAGGTGTGTATGTGCCCTGTTAAGGTCTCTTTGCAGGCCTGGACTGCAGACCAGTCTCTCCATTGGCTCAGTTAAATCATGATTGTGACCACACCCCTTGGTTAACAGATTTGACACAGGGAACTTTATGTTGAATTTGTGGAATTAGGGATGAGGCGATGACATGTGTAACACTGTACCCCATAGGTCACAAAACCTTTTCAGAGGTAGATAAACAATGTAATTCCTAGTAAAGTGGCAGGTAAGGAAATAGATCCTGAGAAGAAACAGTCATAGGTGAGTCACAAGTTCAGTAAATTACGTGTAGTAAAGGCCTGTACTTTTATCATCTCAGATTTTAATTTATTAACTGAACAGGAATGGGTTATGTCAGTATGTAGAAGGGAAAGCATCAAGAAGCTCAGGTGAGAAAGTGTTGGTCATACAGCAGGTGGCACTCTTAGATTGGATTCCATATTGAACTGGTGATAGTGTCCAGTGTTCATAATGGAAGGAAAAAAGTGCTTCTGGCTTTATTCTGTCATTGCAAATGTGAACTTTCTTTGGGGTTTCATTCTCCCTGACTTAGGCTTTGCTTCTCCCTTAGACCAGAGATCAGCAGCCTGTGGCCTGCAGACCAGATTTGGCCCACAAAGGGATTGGATCTGTCCCAGGAATATCTGATCTGGTCTTCATTTTTACTAGGGGCACACCGGTTCCCAGCCATTTGATCCACTCTGCATTTTGCTAATGCAATAACAGTTGCCTGAAGCACCTCCAGCCAGCTGCTACAGCCCACAAGGAGAGCTGCTCTTCCTTGCTGTAGCATCTGCTCACTGTTGCTGGAGTGGTCAGAGGGGAGTGGTGGCCCATGGCACTGACCAGGTTGCAACCTACAGCCCATGTTTGTAGAAGGTTGCTGACCCCTGCCTTAGATTGTTGCATAGAGTCAATATACATTGCTAAAGGGCTGTCATGTTAACTCAGTGAGAGCTGTGTCTACAATATGAAAGATGTTCTCTCATTTGTAAAAAATTATTTAAGATTTTTATAATAGGATTTACATTTTCAAGATAGCTGCATTTTATGGAAAGCTAGAGAATGAGGGCATATTTTTGTCTTTAAATGGATAAAAGGAAAGTGCTGAATAATGATATTGGGTCTAGGGTCTTATTTAGAAGGCATACCCTGTTTAGACACCTTTAAAAATGAGATATTTGAAGAACGTTATTTGCTTCTTATTTTAATTTTAATTTTTTAGGTAACAGGCATTTTACCCAGTTTGCTTGATGGCGACTGTTTCATCAGGTCCAACTCTCCATCTCTAGACACTGGTATATTATTTGAACTTGGCATCACTTATATACGCAATGTAAGCATATGGTTTCAAAACTAACTGTTATATGGAAGGTCCTTTATATATGTATTTATAAAATGAGCAACTACCATAAACCCTAAGTCATTCTCAGAATCTCGAGAGGCTTCAAGCAATAGCACCAGAACTGGAATTGCTTGCTTGCTTAATTTTCTTTTGCTCACCTCAAGGATGATTAGATTTTGTTTTGGAAGGAGAAGGTGATTTTTGTTGTGTGTTTGCTGACTTCAGGAATAAGCAAACATTTAGAGATCAAAACTGTTTGTTTGTTTGTTTTTATGACGGGCCATTAGAAAGGTTTACCAGTGCTGGAAGCATTTTTATTGGTTTGCCAAAGGTGTGATATATTTGGTAATTATTAAGGGCCAATTTCCCACAATTCTGGTTACCAGATTGCTTTCCTCATTGCTGGCACAACCAGTAGTCTATTAGTTGATCTATTTGAGTTTAATCTTTTATGTGATTCGAAAGACGGAATTCCAGTCTGTTCCAGATGTTATAAAGTATTAATTTCAAGCTCCATTTTATCATATCTGACTGACTAGAATAACAATTGATATGTAGAAAGCCAGTTACCAGAAGGCCTGAGAGCCCATGAGCTGTGAAATATAGAAATCATAACACTACTGGCAAGCTAAGATTCCTAGATTTCATTTCTTGTGCTTCATGAAATCGTAGTTTTTAACAATCTCTTGTCTCTTTGTCTACTCTTAGTGTCTAACATTAGGTCAAGACTCAATATTCTGAGTTCCAAATGAACGCTATACTCTATCTGTCGAGTCACTACATTAATCTTGAATTTTTTTCTTATGAGAGGTATAACTTCATTCCCTAGTAGTAAAAGAATTGTATATCTAAATACATTAGCTCTGTTTCTTTTGGTAATTGATCAAGGAGTGTTTAGCAAAGAATGGGGAATGGCAGCCTTTATGTTGTTTGTCTTGTGAGGATTCCACAAAGCATAACTTTTTTTGTGGACTGTATGTGGTTTGTTCATAGCTCAGTACCTAGCTCTTCTTGTATGTTGCTTTTTTACCTGTCAATCTCAAACTACCTATGAAGGTCTTTATTTGCATTATACATGTGGAGAAACTAAGGCACAAGTCAGTGAAGTGATGCCCTCAAGGTCATCCAGCATGTTTGTAGTGTGCTGGAAACAGTGCTGATCTGGAATCCTCATCCATTGCTCCATCCACTAAGAAACACTGTCCCGTTATTACAAGTAAAGCATCCTAAAACTTATTGTCACTGATGACATGAAACTGCTATGCACTGATAAGGGTGGTTCAGGTTGTTTTCTTTCCTCTCAGAACATAACTAACGGTTTTTTGGAGGCATTTTATTTATGCTTTCCCTTATTTGCAAATGCCTGAGTTTCTTTAGGATTCATCTTAAATTTGCATTCTTGGCTTCTAAAGCTTTATTAATTTGGAACATGTTTTCTAAGTGTTTTCAATTTAAGTTCTATTTTATTAGTGGTTTGTTTGTTTGTTTGCTAATATTGAAAGACCATTGGGAGCAATTTAAAGCGCAGCGTAGAGCTTTAGTTTTGGGCACAAAATTGACCAGGTTTTCATGTGCAGTTCTGATGATAGGCTCACCGACTTCTAATTCCAATTTATATTTGTTTTATTGGGCTTATTGTATTGTTGTAATGGTGGATCATGTGCACACACAGCTCTCTCATGTGTGTACTCAGAATGCTTGGACAAAAAAACTCTCCAAAAATATTGTTTGCAGTATCAGATCTGTTGATATTAGCAAAACATGTTTGCGTGTTTCTAGAAAAGGGGTTGGTGACCCATGGAGCCATTTCATTTGGATGTGGGGCTTCGAGGGCATTTGGTAGGGAAGAGGGGGAGGAGGCCTTCAACAGCTGTTGCTTTGTCATTCCCCTAGGGGAAGAAGCACTGGCTATGGATACTCCCTGTGTTGTTGTGGGGAGAAGCACCATCAGTGGCTGGGTCCTAGCACCCACCCATTTGCCTGCCTCTGACCCAAAATGGGTCACTCTGGCCTGCAGCCAAAAAAGGCTGCTGACCACTGTTCTAATCTTTAAAGTTTTAAGGGAAATCTTTTACTTGTGCTTCCATAAAATGCCACTCATAAGTTTTCTTGCTTTACCTGGCTTGAGTGAGTTTTTTATTTTTCACTTTCTAGTCAACTGGTGAAAGAGGAGAGTTAAGCTGTGGTTGGGCATTTTTAAAACTATTTGACTCGAGTGGAATTCCAGTTTCTTCCAAGTAAGTTGGCTGTATTTTCTTTTTGATCAGAGTATGATTAATGTTTTGCTTTTATCTTTTTTTTTTAGTCCCATACCTTCACTGACATTTTATGTAAAATTCCTGTTGCAGGGTTATTATGAACACTGAAATCTGAAATGTATCTATTGGGATTCCAGGAGTCGAGTGTCATGAGACTTCTTTTCAGAATTTTCTTATCCTCATTTCCTAGTCCCTCAAATGCCCAAGGTTATGCATTCAGATATTGGAAATGTAGGTTTAGTTTGCCCATGAACAGCACTGTTTGTTTCCAAGATAAAGTTTCTTCCTTACATTAAGAATACATTAGATTAAGTGGGAAAATATGAAAAGACAATTTATGAGACACTAATTATGCTTTTTTGGTTTGTTTTTTGCATTTCTCACCTGATTCTGAACAGTGAAAATCAGTTGGTTCAATGCAATATGTAGTTTCTTAGTGCATTTGTGCTTGGACTTGAATGTGGCAGGGTACTATTATTATTTTTTTTTTAATCTTGTTTTCATTAGCATGTTAAAATTTGGAAATTATATCTTTTATTAGACCACCTGCATGATATCACCCACACGAATATTTGCCTTTTGTGTATTTCCTGGACAATTGCAGCAACAACATCACCTCAACATTACCAAAGTTTGGAAATACAAAAAGGAATGAAGTATGGGTTAGATGAATAGACAGATGGATAGAAAACTGCCTGGATTGTCAGGTTCAAAGGGCAGTAATCAGTGTCTTGATGTCTAGTTGGCAGCTGGTATCAAGTGGAGTGCCCCAGGGGTTAGTCCTGGAGCTGGTTTTATTCAATATCTTCACCAGTATCTGGATGGAAGATGGGATGGAGTGAACCTCAACAAGTTGCAGATGATACCAAGCAGGGAGGAGTAGTAGATATGCTGGAGGGGATGGAAGGGGTAGAATTCAGTGAGACCTAGACAAATTGGAGAATTGGACCAAAAGAAATCTCATGAGGTTCAATAAGGAGAAGTTCAATGTCCAACACTTAGGATGGAATAATCCCATGCACTGGTACAGTCTGGGGACTGACTGGCTAAGCAGCAGCTCTGCAGAAGAGGGCCTGGGAGTTGCAGTGAACAATAAGCTGAATATGAGCCAACAGTGTGCCTTGTTGCCAAGAAGGCTAACAGCATACTGGGCTGCATTAGTAGGAGCATTGCCAACAGATTGAGGGAATTTATTCTTTCCCTTTGTTTGGCACTGGTGAGGCCACATCTGGAGTATTGTGTCCAGTTTTGGGCTCCCCACTACAGAAAGGATGTGGACAAATTGGAGAGAGTCCAGTGGAGGGCAACAAAAATGGTTAGGGGGCTGGGGGACATGATTTATGAGGAGAGGCTGAGAGAAGCAGAGGTTCAAACTGACTAGCACTACGAATGAAAGGGACCTGGTGGTAATAATTGACTACTGTGTGAATATGAGCCGGCAGTGTGACGCTGAAGCCAGCAGGGCAAATAATACTCTGGCATACATCAATTGATGCATCTCCAGCAAAACCAAGGAAGTGATTCTTCCGCTGTACTCAGCATTGGTGAGACTGCAGGTGGAGTACTGTGTCCAGTTCTGGGCACCACACTTTAACAAGGATGTGGTAAAGCTTGAGAGAATCCAGAGAAGGGCCATCTGTATGAACAGAGACTTGCACGGCAAGCCATACAAGAAAAGGCTGAGGGACCTGGGACTCTTCAGCCTAAAACAGAGAAGGCTGAGCGGAGACTTGGTAACAGCTTACTGCTACATCAGGGGAGTACATCAAGGGCTCAGTGAACAACTATTTACCAGGGCACCCTTGGGGAAAACCAGGAGTAATGGCCACAAACTCCTGGAAGACCATTTCAAGCTCAACGTTAGGAAAAACTTCTTCACAGTTAGGGTGTCCAGACTGTGAAATAAGCTTCCTCCAGAGGTGGTGCAGTCGCCTACCCTGGAAATCTTCAAGAGGAGTCTGGCCGGTCACCTCGCTGCGGTCACCTGACCCCAGTTGTTTTTCCTGCCTGGTGTAGGGGGGCTGGACTTGATGATCTTCCGAGGTCCCTTCCAGCCCCTTACGATCTATGAATCTATGAACTGGACTTATTTAATCTGGAGAAGAGAAGACCGAGAGGAGACTTACGTGCAGCCTTCAACTATCTGAAGGGAGGTTTGAAAGAGGATGGAGCTAAACTGTTTTCAGTGGTGGCAGATGAGAGAGCAAGGAACAATGGTCTCAAGTTACAGCATGGGAAGTTTAGGTTAGATATTAGGAAAAACTTTCTCACCAGGAGGGTAGTAAAGCCACCCAGAGAGGTGGTGGAATCTCCATCCTTGGAGGTTTTTACGATCTGGCTACACAAAGCCTTGGCTGGGATGATATAGTTGGATGGTCCCGCTTTGAGCAGGAGACTGGACTAGATGACCTCCTGAGATTCTATTTTTCTATGATTGTATAAATAAAGATTGCATACAAAGTGAAAATATTGGGCTAAGGCTAACGTTTAGCTGGCAGTGTCCATTTTGTTCTGCTGTCCTAGCTATATGATCACAGACCAGTACCAAGATTTCTACAGAACCCTTGTCTCATTCTATACCACATGTATTGTCAGAGGAGCTAGCTATGGTGGTACTATGACCCTGTGTGTATGCATCACTGTGGATTTTTGGACGTGATCATCTACGGTATTTTTCCACAGGACCTTATCCTTACTCAAGATGGATGAGTTGTTCTTCAGTTTTTTATTACTAATATAGATGGGGCACTGACATTCTGACCTCACTGCTTGCTTGCTTACTCTGGCATTTTGACCTCTCTTCTTACTCTGAGCAGCATTAGACAACATGGTGGTAAAAAGTTGGATACTCTTTAGGCACTGCGGGGAGGAAGAGGCCAGAAGAGACTGTATCCATGTTTTTTACTCTGACCAGGTCACAATGACTATGCATTGCTAACTTACAAGATAGATTTATTGCAACTCATTTTCTTTTCCTAGTTGTGAAACCAAGCTCCATGAAAAGGCAACTAGTTAAGAATGCTGCAGTCTGTTAGTTGTGACATGTTGATCTCTCTGAACACCTCTCTCCCATGCGCTGGTTTCTGCCTTATGCTTACTGACTATAAATTCAGATCTGAGATAAGACTTAATACTTGAGAATCCTTTGTGAGGCTGGCCCTGGATGCTGAAAGATGACATCTCATCTCATAACTGTGTATTTACTTATGCTGTATGTTCACTAGACCAGTAAGCTGCTGAATGGTAGGAAATTAATTGTATGCACAGCAACTGGCCAAGGTTGGAACTCACTGCTACAAGAAAAGTGTGACACTGGGCCTCACCTATTGCAGAGTGAAATGCAAAGTTTTGTCCATCTAGTTAGCCTTTCAGTGCAACTCCTAATTTTAAAATAACAAGAAAATATATATCAAAATGCTGTACTCTGTGCACTCAGGGTGAGTGGATTTCTTAACCACCACTTGGTGAAAGCTAATATAGCTCATTACATGAACAAATTGAATCAAGATGCAGGGTTAACTTCGGATGTAAGCCTGTATGATTCCAGGCACATGATTGCTTCAAATTGAGAATAAATTTATCATTTGTTGTCTGAGTAACCTGGCCATTTTAATGCCTAACTGCTCTCTAATCTGTTGTAATATTTTTATCTTGGTTTTAATGTATGTGTAAAGTGTTTTGGTTCCAATAACATGCAGCTGTACTCCAGTGCTATAAATTCATTAGTCTCTCTGAGGAGAAGGTGGTATATCTACATTGCATATATCTACTGGTTCAGGGGGGTATGAGCTTTTGTAGGCAACAACTTAATTTGTCAGGTTGCATCTGACAAATAGGTTGTTGCCTATGAAACTCATGTCTCTCTGAACCAGTTAGGGCAAGATGATACCTTAGAAACTACCATTAGTTTTTCTGAGAAGCAGAGCCATTAGCCTAGATAGGGTGCTATGCTAATGTAGACCCTAATGCTGCTTCTGGGACCCAGATTACCTCTAAATGATAATGTCACGTCCACTTGCTCTCAATTGCATTGATTTAAAATACTATTTCCAAATGAAGGAGTCACTAGAAGTTTCTAAGAGTGAATAATACAAACAAAACACATCTCTAGATGGTATTACCAACAGTAGCATCCTGTCACTTTCACATCAATACACATACCTTTTTTTTCTTTTCCAAAACTGCAGGAAGCCTAAAAGGATGGGTGAGAAATGAAAGCATTTTGAATTAAGGTCCCATTCTAATATGAATGGTGTTGCCCAACAGCTACTGCTATAAATATTGAATCATGCCTTTATGAAAAAAGGATGCAAGACAAAAATGACTATCAAATTTAATGATAACCTTCTGACATTCTTTTTTGTTTTTATATTTAGTGGGCTAAGCCCATGGATATTGCCTGTCATTGAATTCCTTTCTCACTATATCACATCTTTTTAGATTGTCAGATTGTTTCAAAGGACATGCTAATGGAATAGTTCAGTGGAATGGTGTTAGAACTGAAAACTAGTAATTTATTATGTGTTCCTTCTATAGGCGGTTTGAGAAGTCACGCTTACTAAAAAAGGCTATAAAATATAGGGAGGTATGTTGACCTGGCACAAACTAGCCAGACTACAGTTCTAATTGGTTTGAACTATTTTTTTAAAAAAAGCTTTATCTTTAGATGTTCATTTTCCATCTGTGCACAAGGAATGCTTCATTAATGACCAGTTTTATTTCCACTCCCTCTGATAAATATTATACCCAGTCTTGATAAATGGTATAAAATAATGTAATGATTTATGCAGGGGTGCTGGTTGTAGCTGTGTTGGTCTAAGGACATAGGCAGACAAGGTTCCTTGGGTGAATTTGATATCTTTTATTAGACCAACCCAAATAGTTGGAGAATAGTTATTAAGCAAGCTTTCAGGTTCAAAAACCCTTCGTCAGGCTAAGGAAGTTTCAGCAGTCGGTGTGTGTTCTTCCTGGATGGAATGAAAAGTAAAGAAGCCAGGGGCTGGGCTGGGCTGGGCTGGGCTGGGGAGTCAGTTGCCAGGCAGATTGTAATGTATCAAAAATCCAGTGTCTGTGTTTAGTCCCTGATCTCTAGTATCCAGCAGGTTGATGAAATGGAGCTCGTAGACTCGTCTCTGGGAAGTGTTGTGTAAGTTTCCCTTGAGGATCAGGACTGAGAGATTGGAGAGAGAGTGGCCCTCCTGTGAGAAATGTGCCCCCACCGGTAATTGGGTATTTCTGTTTTTGATAGATTTCCGGTGTGAATTCATTCTGGTGCGCAGTTGTTGTTTGGGGGCACATTTCTCACAGGAGGGCCACTCTCTCCAATCTCTCAGTCCTGATCCTCAAGGGAAACTTACACAACACCTCCCAGAGACGAGCCTATGAGCTCTATTTCATCAACCTCCTGGATACTAGAGATCAGGGACTAAACACAGACACTGGATTTTTGATGCATTATAATCTGCCTGGCAACTGACTCCCCAGCCCAGCCCAGCCCAGCCCAGCCCCTGGCTTCTTTACTTTTCATTCCATCCAGGAAGAGCACACACCAACTGCTGCAGCTTCCTTAGCCTGACAAAGGGTTTTTGAACCCGAAAGCTTGCTTAATAACTATTCTCCAACTATTTGGGTTGGTCTAATAAAAGATATCAAATTCACCCAAGGAACCTTGTCTGTAATGATTTATGGTTTTTATTTATTTTTTACTATTGAGTCAGTGTCTGCTCCATCAATGTTCTTTATTGATAGAAAGATAGCATAATATGGAGAAAAGAGTTCTCTCTCGCCACATTGGCCATCTTTCTGTCACAGGTTACAATCCTGCTCTGCTGAGGCAGACTTCAGAATTGCTGAGTTATTGATTCAGTCCCAGAGCAAACCAGTCTTCAGAGGTCTCATGTATTGAGCAGCCCTGTCCTCTGCTGCTGCTTCTGGAGAAGTTATTCCAAAGCAATACATGTGACTGCAGCCACAGTGCATATTATTAAATAATGGTGATAAATGGCTTGATATAGAGGAATTGGAATACAAATATACCTCCAGTAATTGTAAAATGAGGAGTGGTAGAATGTAAGTCATACTACTTAAGAAAAAAATGAATGATTGGGTAAGAACATTCATCAAAGGAGAGGACTAACTTTTGAGTTCTGGGCTGAGGTGTGTTCGGTCAGTCTGGAAAAATCTTGAACACATGGGGTGCTTATACACGTGGTCCAGGTGTGTGTGTGTGGGGGGG
>NW_005842999.1:394128-398805 GCF_000455745.1 Alligator sinensis | reverse complement strand
CGTGGAGCATCTAGTGTATCAGCATCCCTGCACTTAAAAATGGCAGCAAGGGCACTTTATCTAAAACTCATTTGATGAGCACCCCCACTGCCATTTTTAAGTGTGGTGATACATGAGCTGCTGAAGGCTGCTGGAGCATGGTAATTACAGCACATTGGAGCAGCCTTGCTGCTCATGTATATGTGCCCAGGGTAATTTCTTTTGCAGTAATTTTTTTTTTTATGTGCCACAGTATTGATGACCCTTCTAATGAATGTGGGCTCTACTCCATCTAGTGACAGTAGTTTCTGAAACTGATATAGTATCTAGTAGAGCTGTGCAAAGCTTCGGTCCCTGATTCGATTCAGTGGAGATTCGGCCCAATTTGGTGGCCGAATCTCCGAATCCATATTGAATCAGGAGACCCTTTAATCTCTCTGAATCAAATCAGAACCCTTTGAATCAATTTGGAAAGACTCAGCGATTTGGACATAGATTCAGCTTTAAATGTTTTTTCTACATACCTCAAGGTACCAGGCAGCTCATGAATGCTGTGATGGTGGGGCAGCTGGAGTGTCCCAAAGGAGCACGGGGGTGTTCCCCAGCATGCTTGGCAGCAGACCCGTAAGAGAACCAGAAGTACTTCCAGTCCATTTCCAGCTCGGTGACTGGTGCTGCCTGTCTGGGGGGGCACCCGGGGTCCCCCCATGGCCGATTGCCGAGCTGGGGGGATTTGAGGGGGGGCCCGTGCACTCCCTGGCAGACCCTGAAGTGGACTGAAAGTACTTCCGGTCCACTTCCGGGTTTGCCGCCAAGCACAATGGAGGGTGGGGGGTGGTCCCTGCACTCCTGTGGGGTGCTCCATCCATCCCATCATTGCAGTGTTCGAGAGCCACACTTGGTACCTCCAGGTATGCAGGTATGTAGAAAAAACATTTAAAGCGGTGTCTATGGCTGAATAGCTAATTATTTGAATCAGCACCAAGTCTTCAGATTCAGGTTCGGCCAAATTGAATCAGAGACAGTAATCTGAATCAACTAATCCAATCACTGTCCCCGATTCAGGCCGAAGTGGAATAGGAATCAAATACGGCCCATTTTGCACACCCCTAGTATCTAGACAGTTGAAGCTATGGGTCTAGCTTCAGGATGAAATATTCTTTGTAAATTGAGAAATACAAACATTGGAATTTTCAAGCTTGGATGGGTAGAAGTTTTGGAAAGACATGATCTAATTTAAATGAAATATTTGCTGTTTTTCATTGTAAACAGTTATTGGAATTACATTTGTGAATCATTGCTAGTAAGTATTTCAAAATGTGATTAATTGCCTGATAAAAGAGGAATTTCAGACTTGCTTCTTGAGTTTCAAAGGTTGAGTGATTAAGCAAAACCAGATCTTTAAATTTTATTAGTCACAATACCTGGAGTATCTCTCAAAAAAAAAATCTTTGCTCCTTTTTCCTTTTTTTTGAGAAAACTGCTGCTGCAGCTGTTTTCCCTTTCTTCTAGTATGATGTTAAAATGTATCCTTTTTTAACAGAACTTTTGAGCTACTTTTGAATGGTGGTACTCCCTATGAGAGAGGTGTTGAGGTGGACCCTTCCATATCAAGAAGAGGTATGATTCCATAAATGTTTTATAACAATGTATTTATATAATACAAGCAGGTAATACATGGGACCTTGTAGGACTACAAATAGTTGGAGATTTTGAATGGAACCTGGAACTCTTTTTGACATTCAGCTCCCTTGTGGTAAACTGCAATTGGATAAGTTGTACATTCATAAACCCTAAATAGATTGATATTATTACAACTTGTTATTAACCCTAATTCATGCCAATATACTCCTACTGTTTCCTATAGCATCTATAGTACTGTGTTTCAGAGAGAAATGTAGTACTTTCTCTACTTCAAATAGAAAAAATGTGGCAAGAGGATAATAAAAGGTACAGCTGCCACTTTGTTTGATGATAATCTGCATTATCCATACATGGCTTCAGCTCTCAAAATATGATCACCCCAGTAAGTGGCATACTTTTTTATACCAAGTTATCACAAATCAGCTGTTCATGGACCAATCTTTTTAAATAGTCGTTAGGAGTAGAAGGCACAACCCAATTTGCATCACTTTATTCCTAGAAGTAGTAACACAAATAAAGGACTGAGAGAGATTGTTTGCATGCCAGTTAAGAGTGACTTTCTATTTCAGTTGTGTGCATGTATTGGCATGAGAGAATTGGTTCTTAATTCTGACTGACGTCAGAATTGTTTATCACTGTTAATCTTACTCTGATTTAAGATTTCCATTATTTCTAATGTTTGAGGCTTAAGGATATTTTTCAAGCCTCAATAGTTTATGTTCATTTCAATGTTTATGTAGTCTTTCTTGACTTTCATTTAGCAACACTAGGTACCTATACATGTGACGGAGCTCTGCGTCAGAGCAGACTCAATTAGTCCAGCAGCCTCCACATCGTGTGGTCAGCATCCCCACGTTTTAAAATGGCAACAGGAGTGCTTTAACTTGATTACAAACTTTAGTTAAAGCACCCCTGTGCCCTGTGCTTTGGGTGCTTTGATTAGAGTGGCTCTCAGAGCCACTCTAATTAAAACGTCTTCCCGCTCCCCCCGGAGTACGTTAATTACGGTTAAAATTACTGTCAATGGGAGATGTCCATTAACAGTAATTTTAGGTTACTTATCATGGATCATACAGTGTGCATGTGTACATGCAGGTGGGTGTTTGAGCGCTACAGTGTGCTACTAGGGATTTTCTTCACTTGTTTCTGTAAATAAAATTTCCCCCTAAATGGGTCTAAGTTATTTGCTGCCTATATTTTAAGCAAAAGGTGCCTACTGTGATGGTCCTCAGCCTGAGGAAAAACCCCATTTCTTAGGCATGTACATTGTTGTGGGCTGTGGACAGCTTTTACTTCCCTTGACTCCTCCAAAATAATGGCATACTTTTCTTTGCCTCAGTTTGTTCTGTCTCGTTTTCTGTTTCCCCTCTCATCATCTGTTAAGGGTTATGATTAACAGTCTTAAAAATAAATGTCCGCTTCTACTGAAAAGGTTAACTGGTCAGTACGAGGTTTTACTTCTTAGATGATCACAGACACTGCAACATCTCACTCATGAGAGATGCACATCCCAAGGAGGGCTGCACTTGTATTAAAAATGAACTGGAAGAATAATTTGGTACTTGATGGCCCAATCTCAAAATTATGCAGATGCCCTTGTGAGATGGTAGATTTGGAGTATTATTGTAGTTGTGATGGTGCAGGAAAAATAAGAGAGATTTTTATGGGTCATATCTTTTATTGAATCAGCTGTAGTTTTGGGAATAATATAAACAAGTTTTGAATACAAAGTACCTTTCATCAGGTCTGATGACCTGACTTGAGGAAAGGTACTTTGTACCTGAAACCTTGTCTATATCCCTTCCAAGTTAGTACAATAAAAGATGTCACCACAAAAATCCTTCTCTCTCTTATGAGATGGTAATTTACAAGCCTCCTAACTTTAAACAAAATTTAATTGAAGTAAAATAGCAGTCAATTTTTACCCTTGTTTCAAAATCTTAGAATTATTCCTGAAGAGCAAAGTTGGAAACTTTGCACATTTAAATATGCACGTGGCAAAACAAAGTTTTGTTATTGAATAATAGTCTCCCTTCAGAAAGTCGTATTTCATACTCTTGTATCTGTTTCTTTAGCAAGTGATAGTATATTTCATCAGATGATAACACTGAAGAAACAGCCTCAACTTTTTGTGAAACTGCGGTCACTAAGCACACAATCTAAAGATATCCTCAAGTAAGTGTTTCATATGTGCTAAAATAAAGTGATAATTTTGACTCTGATAATTTGTAGCAGTGGCTCCATTTTAAATTTTGCTCAAACGTTGATCTCTGTTTTTATTTTTATGTTCCTAATCACTGTTCCTAATCACTTCTTTTCCTCCAAGTGCTTAGAAGTGGATTCCTTGATGAACTGCTGCTTGATCTTTCTAGGGACTGAGGTTAGGCTGAAGTCTGTGGTCTCCCAGATCTTCTTCCATCTTTAAGAAAGGGAAGAAGGGTACTATATTTGCCCATTTCCAATCGTCCAGGACCTCTCCCGATCACCACAGGTTTTGAAAGATGGTGGCCAGTGGTTCTGCAGTCACATCTCCCAACTCTCTCAGCCCACCTTGGATGCATTGCATCTAGCCCCGTGGATTTGTACACATCCAGCTTTTCTACATAGTCCCTAACCTGTTCTTTCAGCACTGTTGGCTGCTCGCCTCCTCCCTAAACTTTCGTTTGTGAAGACTGAGGATAAAAAAGCATTGAGTACTTCAGCCTTTTCTGCATCCTCTGTCACTAGGTTGCCTCCCTCGTTCAATAAGGGACCCACACTTTCCCTGATCTTCCTCTTGTTGTTGATACAGGCAGTCAGCAGACTTACGACGTAATTGGTTCCTGAAAATGGTGTCTTAAGTCAAAATGTCATAACTTGGAACCAATTTTCCCCATAGGAATAATGTTATAAAAGGGGGATTGGTTCCTTTACAACGCTCAACACAGCTGTCTTCAGCTGGTAAATCTGTTGTGGTGGGCGGAGGGGGAGGGAAGGGGCATGGGGGAGCAGATCAACACCCCTGCAGTGAGGGAGGGATTGGGGCTGGGATGTGTTGGGGCAAGTGCTTCCCAG
>NW_005842999.1:392954-393448 GCF_000455745.1 Alligator sinensis | reverse complement strand
CCAGATCGAGGGACACATACCCCACCCTTTTCCTGCGCCCCCTCACCCCAGCTGGGCAGCGCTTGCCCCAGCCCCAATCCCTCCCTCAAGCAGGGGCATTGATCTGCTCCCCCATGCCCCTTCCTTCCCCCCTCCCCCCACCACAAGGGACTTAACAGCTGGAGGCAGCTGTGTCCACCATTGTGAAGTTGAAACCGGCATCGGAACCTTGAAACGGTGTAAATTTATAAAGGTTGTAAGTGCCATTCATCATAACTCAGAGTTGTAAGTCGAGGACTGGGGCCTCGACTTACGAGGGAAAGGGGCCAGGAGGCTTCCTTGGCTGACCAGAGAAATCCAGGGCAGCCTGCGGACTAAAAGGGGAGCATATAAAAAGTGGAAACGGGGAGAGATTATTAAAGCGGAGTATACCTCCTCTGCTCGCACTTGTAGGGAGGCAGTTAGACGGGCCAAAGCTACCATGGAGCTGAGGATGGCATCCCAAGTAAAGGATA
>NW_005842999.1:391507-392463 GCF_000455745.1 Alligator sinensis | reverse complement strand
TGAAACAAGAGCTCTTTGGCACACCTATGCGTTATTATACATCTCTAACATACTGAGGACACTTCTACATGATAAAGCCCATACAATCAGAGTCACGAGGGCACCTAATTCACTTTCATCTGAATGTGGGTGTTAGACACCTCACGTTATGGACCTGGATCCTAGTGGGCTTTTCAAGCAAGTCAGTACAAAATTCAGGCATTTTCAAACTCCCACCTCCGTGCCTAACTCCCCTGGACACCTCCATTTCTGCCAGGTGCCTCCTCCTAAGCACTGAAGTGCTGTTGTTCTTCTAGGTCCAAGGAACTGATTCTTTTCACTGCAAATCAGAAGAAAACCAAAACATTTCAAAGACAGAATGAATGAAAAAAAAATATGAAATGGCAAAAAGCTCTGAGTGGGTTATGTCACTTGGAAAGTATGCTGGCTGCTCTGCCTAGTAAGCACAAGCAGCCCAATGCAGTGAGTTTGTTTTGGACAATGGTAACAGCTTTAAGCAGGAATTACCCTTCCCCAGGTTACTAAAAAAAACAATCCTTGTGGCATCTATATTTATACGCCAAATACTCAAGTCTTGTGCCTATGTGTCTGTGTCCTGTTGCCAAGATGCTCATTTTCCCATGTCCCTTTGCCAAGCTCACACACCTGTAGCATCTTTAAGAGGGATGTGGCGCTACACTTTAAGAGGTATGTGAATAACCTGGAGAGGGTCCAGAGAAGGGCCACTCGCATGGTTAAGGGCTTGCAGGCCAGGCCCTATGAGGAGAGACTGGGGCACCTGGACCTCTTCAGCCTCCACAAGAGAAGGTTGAGAGGCGACCTTGTGGCTGCCTATAAGTTCATCACGGGGGCACAGAAGGGAATTGGTGAGGGTTTATTCACCAAGGCACCCCAGGGGGTTACAAGAAATAATGGCCACAAGCTAGCAGAGAGCAGATTTAGACTGGACATTAGGA
>NW_005842999.1:386950-391341 GCF_000455745.1 Alligator sinensis | reverse complement strand
TCCTGCCTATGCAGGGGGTCGGACTCGATGATCTATTGAGGTCCCTTCCGACCCTAGCATCTATGAATCTATGACTGCCTGTATGCTTGTAGAAACCCTTCTTGTTCCTCTTCATGTTCCTTGGTAGGTGCAACTCTAGTTGCACTTTGGCCTTCCTGATTTCATCCCTGCATGTCCAAGCAGTGCTTTTATGCTCCTCCCTAGTTATTAGTCTAAGTTTCCATTTCTTGTAAGCTTCCATTTTGTGTGTTAGCTCACTGAAGAGTTCCCTGCTAAGCCAAGCTGGTCACCTGCCATTCTTCCTAGTCTTCCTGCACATCAGGATGATTCATTCCTGAGCCCTCAATAAGGTTTCTTTAAAATACAGCCAGCTCCCCTGGACTCCTTTTCCCCTCAGATGGGCCTCCCAGGGGATCCTGCTCATCAGTACCCCAAGTGTATTGAAGTCTGCTTTTCTGAAGTTCAGTGTCCTTTCTCCGCTGCTCATTCCTTCATTTCCTCAGGACCCTGAAGTCAGTCATCTCATAGTTGCTGCTGCCCAAGTTGCCATCCACTTCTACATTCCCTACAATTCTTCCCTGTTTATGAGCACCAGGTCAAGAGCATAGCCCCTAGGTAGCCTCTCTAACACTTGCACCAGGAAGTTGTCCCCAACACTCTCCAAAAACTTCCTGGATTGCCCTCCCAGCACGTCAGGGTGATTGAAGTTCCCCATGTGAACCAGGGCCTGTAATCAGGAAACTTCCACTAGCTGTTTGAAGCAAGCCTCATCCACCTCATCCTCCTTTATAGCAGACCCCCACCACAAGATCCCCCTTGTTGTTCTCCCCTGTAAACTTAACCCAGAGACTTTCAACAGGCCTGTCTCCAATTCCATACTGGAGCTCTGAGCAATCATACAGCTCTTTTACATACAACACACACACAGCTCCTCCTTCTCTTACAGCACAATAAGCTGGAGCACTCCTTCTCTTCTCCCCTGCCTGTCTTTCCTGAACAGTTTATACCCATCCATGACAGTGCTCCAGTCATGCAAGCTATCCCACCAAGTCTCTGTTATTCCAATTGCATCATAGTTCTGGAACTGCGAGGACTTCCAATTCCTCCTGCTGATTTCACAGGCTCTGTGCATTTGTGTGCAGACACTTGAGGTAACTAGCCAATTGCTCTATTTTCTTAAGAAGAATGATAAGGCCTCCCCTGTTGCCCCTTCCTGCTTATGCTTCCTCCAGGTTGCTCACTTTCCCGCTTACCTCAAGACTTGATCTCCCTCCCCCAGCAAACTTAGATTAAAGCCTCCTCCCGAAGTTAAGAAGTCTATCTCCAAAGATGCTGTGCCACGGTCACTGCCACCTCTGGGCTGTCCAGTGGCTACTCTGCACTGTTACTGTTGCCCTGCTGGGCAGCCCAGAGGTGGCAGAGACACAGGGCAGCCCAGTGTGACATGGGCTCTGGGTGGCTGGAGCAGGGAGCACTGGCAGCTGTGAGGGGGAGGGGCTTCTTTTACCCACACCCGGTAACAGTTTCTGCCCCGCCACCGCCCTGCTGCTACTGCTGAGCTCAGGTGAGTGAGTCCAGAGCAGGTGTGGGGCTGTGCATGTGTGTCCCCAGCAGTACTGCAGGGCTGGAGCCAGCGGCAGTGGCACCTGGAAGGAGCTGCCACTGCCAGGGTTGCCTTGAAAGGCAGTTCTGCCGTAGAGGTGCCCCAGCCCCACTGTGTGCCCAGGTGCAGCAGCATGTGCCAGCTAGGCAGTACAGAGCAGACACAGGCAGGGCTGGGGCGGTGCCGGGGAGATACCACAGGACTCAGGCTCTGGGCTTTTGCGGGGTGGGGGTGGATGCAGGGGCTCCCATGCAAACCCCACAATACCCACATACCGTCCCCCTCAAACCCTACAACCACACCCTACCCTACACATAATCACACACCCCACAAACAACGCACCCACCTACACACACCTGCCTCTGGGGGAGCCCCGCTCACTGCTACGCGCACATACCCCACCACACACACCCCCAGCCACCCTCCACATAGCTCCCCACAAACCCAATACCCACCCACCTACCTCCATACATACCCCCACACCCCACATCCACACACACAAACCCCATGTCCCCACCCCCCCACAATACACAAGAGTAAGACTTCATTTTGAGCTTATTATGCACTCATATATATATATATTGGAAATATATATGTTTCCAATTCCAAGCTGGCAAACGCCTTCCCAAAAAGACCATACTTCCAGGGGCAAGGGGTAGGGTCTTCTGGTAGCAAAGGTCAGAGGTTAGGGCGTGGAACTTCCAGTCCCAAGATGGTGGCCGGGGGGGTGCCTGTCAAGGGGCAGGGCTACCCTTGTGGCCCTCAACAGCTCACCAAAACTCGTTAAGTGGCCCTCCAGCCGAAATAGTTGCCTGCCCCTAACCTGTAGTATTAAATGTGTTTAGAATTCATTTCTTTAGCTAATAGTCAGTTATCACATGTGATTTCTATCTCAAGATGAGATCCCCTCTCCTAGTACAGTTTCTGTGGAGGCATATAGGGCTACATCTGCTACAATCAGAGGTATAACTGCAT
The DNA here is from genome assembly GCF_000455745.1 of Alligator sinensis. Classification (NCBI taxonomy): domain Eukaryota; kingdom Metazoa; phylum Chordata; order Crocodylia; family Alligatoridae; genus Alligator; species Alligator sinensis. The sequence continues at coordinate 388,763 of NW_005842999.1, read as the reverse complement.
TTCATTTAAACATACCTGTGCTAGGTTTAATCTGACCAGATTGGATACTAATAGCAGTAGCAGCATGGGTCAGCTGCCTTGACCAAGGGTCCGAGGTCAGTTGAAACAGCCTGTGCTGCTGCCACTCCAATACCTGCTACTGGTACCTCGTGCAGTTATATTAAACCATATAAGGCAGTTGCACTTTGTAGTGTAGACCTACCCTCAAGAATAGGAATGACTTTAATGAAGAAAGAGTGGCAAAATGTGTTCTCCCTGTAAACCATCAGATGTGGCTGCCTCAGGATGTCTGCAATGCATTCTTCATACACCTGCAACCATCATTGCTGAGCCCACCCCGACCTTCTGCTTGCTGATGCCATACCTGGGAATGAGGTGATGAAGCCACCCTGAGGAGCTCTCTGCTCTGCTGGAGACTGGGAGTGGGCAGACAGAGCGTGTTTGAAGACAACATTCCCTGGGAATGCCAGGGAATGATATAAATATACCCCTAGAGCAGGGGTGTCTAACCTTTTTGAATGTAGGGCCGGATCATGAACTTTTTATCACCCAGTGGGCTGGCAAGCCATATTCAAAGACCTCACAGGAAGTGGTATCACATCAGGAAGTGATGTCACGTGACCTTTGACACCAGTGAAGTTGCGGGAAGTGACAATGAAATGGGTCTAACCAGTTCAAAACTCTCCCTCTAAATGACTCATTTCCCGGATCTCAGCAAGTAAGCTGGAGTTCTCAGATAATATGCAAGCGTCACAGAGCCATTAATGTCACAGTCCATCAGTCCAGTTGCCCTGTGCTTTAGAGTCCCAGTGAAGACATTAACATTATTTCTGGCTGCGCAATGTCTGAGCATCTCCAGTGGAGGGAAGGCATCCCACTACAATTCATTCATTTTACCCATCCAACATATATCAAATCCTTCCAGGGAAACATCTATTTCACTCCACCACCTTTCCTGCCAGGAAATCTTCTCCCCTTTGCTACACACCTCTAATGTCAAGGAGGGGCCGCAGGGTCTGGTGGGTCTCTGCCCCCTGAAGAAGCTTTGTCACTGTTAGAGACTATTGGGGAGGGCCCACCCCCCGCCAAACCGCGGCTAGCTGTAGTTTTCCTTTAGCTAAAGTTTCGGGGCTGCACCTGGTACCATGCAAATGCCTGGGCATTCTGGCGCAGGGAGGCAAGGAGGAGCTGCCGGGGCCAGTGCAGAAGGGAAGTGCAGCCGCGCACGTGGAGCCCGGAGTCCGTGCAAGGGCCCGCAGAGGTGCTCAGACCCCGCACCTGTAAACAGAGCAGGATTTGGCCTGAGGGGTTAGGGCGCCTCTTGGCGCTGAACCGATGCTGCATGAGCAGCACGTCCCTGGGGCCGCAGGTTTCCGCTCTGCGCCTGACCACGCCGGGCTTTTCCATGGCCTGGCCCGACAGCTGCCCCAGGCCGTGCATGGAGCTGCGAGAAACCTTGCCGGGGTGGGGGCGGTCCTCGACCCACTGGGGGATCCCGGAGCCCAGCAGGGGCAGCGTGGCGGGAGACATGGTGAGGACCACGGAAGGGTGGCTTCAGCTGCATGCCGCTTTTCCTGGCTGGTGCTGACCCGGCCGGGTCCGTCCCATCTGAAGAAGCACGTGGCTGAAGCTGGCTTCCCACGTGCTGCAGGGGACAGGAGGAGCCTGGCCGGGTCTGCACTGGCCAGCAGCAGCGGCGGTGAAGCCATGTGCCACTCAGGACGCAACAAGCCCGGCATAGGCATTTTCCCCTGCCTATGCCGGGCAGTCCCGAGTGGCACACAGCTCCCCCGCAGCTTTTTCTCCGCGGGGC